>NC_088334.1:35470000-35510000 GCF_036884655.1 Musa acuminata AAA Group
CCCCCCCCCTCTTAGTGCTCTTGATCCTAACAATTGATATCAAAGCCTCGTTATTTCTCACTTGGATTAACACCTAAGAGAAATGGCTCTTTTCGGCAACCAAGAGGGTCACTCTCTCATTCGTCCTCCCTTCTTCAATGGGACAGACTACACTTATTGGAAAATTCGAATGAGAGTTTTCTTACTTTCATTGAATCTTGATTTATGGCATATAGTCGAAAACAGATTTGAAATGTTTTCTCTTCCAATGAACCATTGGAATGATTTGGAGAAGAAGACGTTTTCTCTAAATGCAAAGGCTATGAATGTCTTGTTTTGCGCCTTAGATAAAAATGAATTCAATCGGGTTTCTTTGTGCAAAATGGCTTTCAACATATGGCACACTCTTGAAATCACACACGAAGGCACTTCTAGAGGTAAAGATTCAAAAATCAACTTTTTAATGCATGATTTCGAGCTTTTTCGAATGAAGCCGAGCGAAACCATTGTTGACATGTACACCCATTTTACAGATGTCATCAATGGTTTAAAAGCTCTTGGCAAATGTGTTAGGATCAGAGTTGGCACTAAGAGGGTGGGGGGGGGGGGTGAATTAGTGCAGCGGATAAAAATGTCAACTTCGTCAAATCTCTCATACGATAAAAATCGTTTCCGACGTAAAATCAATTTTGGAAACTTAACTTGAAAGCATACGTAAATGTATTGAAGGCAGTAAGCTATTGAAGGGGTTTGCAGTAAGGTACTAGCAGGAAATAAAATGCAAACCAGAGAAGATGGGAGTTTATAGTGGTTCGGTCAATCGTGACCTACATCCACTCCTCCGATTCCTCTTCCGTCGAGGCCACCGGCATCCACTAATGATCTTCCTTTACTAGGCGAAGATCAACCTCCTTCTTACACCCCTCTTCTCCTTTTACCGGGTTTATGAGACAACCCTTACAAGCACTCACTCTCCTCTCTAAACAGAATTCTAACACTTAGAATTTAGAAGAGGGAAATTCTAGAGATTGCAGCAGCGTTTTCTCTCTTTTAATCTCTCTGTGCTTGTGTTCTTTAACCAAGGATGGGAGGAGTATTTATAGGCTTCAAGTTAATTCAAACTTGGAGCCTAAAAACATCTCATCCCGAGTTCCCCGGGCACGGGCGGTACCACTGCCCAATGTCAGTTTGACTGACACTGTCTTGGGCGGTACCATCGCCTGGGGCAGAGTGTTGGGCGGTACCACCGCCTGGCACCCTGCCAGGGGCAGTACAACCGCCCAGACTGGCGGTACCATCGCTTGACACAACCTCAAAGACTGTGCCACGACGGTGAGTCTTCTTGGGGCACTGTTTGGGCTTCTTATTGGGCCCAACACAATGATTACATGGGCCTAGCTAGACCCTAATTGGGTTGGCCCAAATCCAATCCCAATTACGTGCTAACTACGATTCCTAAGACATATTCTAAGCTAAACGAATCCCTATGTCAATTCTTCCAGCGATCTTCTAGCGAACCTCCGACGAACTCTCGACAATGTTCCGACGGACTCCCGGCAAGCTCCTAGTCTTTACGATGATCTTCTTGGCGAGTTCCGATGAGCTTCTCTAGCAAGCTCCGTGACTTCTCGACTGGTTCCCGTAGAACTTCCGACGAACGTCCGGACTTCCGATGAACTCTCGAACTCCCAACGTGATCTCGATCTTGACTTCGAGACTTAATTTTGCTTTATGTCTTGCTATCGTAATTAATCCTACACATGTAAAACATAGTTCGATCTAGACAATTAATCCTAAGCATCTAATCAAGTTGTCCGGCATGTCATTGGTCCCTCGACGCTTCGTCCGATTCTTCGGCGCATCGTCCTCTCCTGCGGCCTATTGCCCAATCGGCCAGTTGACTCCGCAACTCCGATATCCTTGGCGCAATCTCCACTCTTCTTGGCCCAATGCCCGAATCCATGGCCCGAAGCCTTCTGTCGATACGTCGACCGATCCATCGGTCCGGCGTCCAATCTTCTAACATGTTCCTCCGGCCCAACATGATTTTTCTTGCTTTAATTGTCTCATCCTGATCGAAGCATCCTGCGTCACTCAAAACGTAGATTAAAACATAAACACATATTGATTGGTTTCATAATCAAAATCCGAGATTCAACAATCTCCCCCTTTTTGATGATGACAACCAATCGACGACAGAGTTAACCTTAACTCCCGGAGTTTAAACAAACTCCCGGAGTTTAAACAAACTCCCCCTATCAATATGTCATATTGATAGAAACTCTTGGATTAAAAATCCAAGTAACATGTCATGATCAAATCATGACATACCAACAGCATACTTCCCCCCCTTTATCATCAACAAAAAGGAGAAGTACAATTCTCATGTGTTTAGAAGTACGAGTTCAAATTGTTGCATAATAAACATAATCTCCAGTTTTATCATCATGCAATTTTGCTATCATCATAGATATGCAAGGTAGTAAGATAGCAAGTTCTACAACATCAAGCTAGTAAATTTTATAATATTTTAGAATATGCAAGCTAGCAGTTTTGAGATGTTCAAGAAAGCAACTCTTGCTTCTTGAAATATGCAAATTTGTCAAGTTTTGCTAGATATGCAAATTAGCATTTTTGCCTCTTGAGATAGGCAAGATAGCACATTTGCTTCTTTTGAGATAGCACCTTTTTGCTTCTCTTTAGATCACAAGCTAATAATTTTAGCAAATTTTACATCATGCAAGGTAGCAAATTTTTGTGATGTTCAAGATGTCAAGTTCTTCTCCTTGCAATATGTAAGCTAGCAAATATTTGCTTCCTTTGTTTGAGCTAGCAATTTTGCTTCTTTTGTAAAGTGCATGTTTCTAAATTTTGCAAGATGAGCTAGCGATATTTCTCCCCCTTTGCCAATGTCAAAAAGAAGGGAAGACCCTTTGCGTCAATTTCTAAATCATGACAAAGGTAAGTATCAATCTTATTTGTGTATCATTATATTTTCAAATTAAAACATGCATATTTTCAAAACCATACATTTCATTTTTCATACATGATACAAATAAATCAATCATCATTATGAGCATATCATACATGATATTCAAGCATTTAAATTTTTAAGCATTTATCAACATGTTGATCATGATATCAAACATTCATCATTTAAAGCATTCATGATACACATCATATGCAATACACCATGTATATCATTATCATAAGTATTGCATGCATCATTATAAATTTATGAATATTTCATGCATTCATATTATCACATAAAGAATATCAAGAAGAATTAGTTGGGTGATGAGATAAATATTTCATGAATACAATGAATTGCATAAGTTAGGTGATGAGATAAACATTTCATGAATACAATGAATTGCATAAAGATCATATCATGAAAGATTTGAACATGTGAATACCAAAAGACATGATTTCTTTTTGAAAAACCTCCTCATAAATAATCGAAAGAAAATCCAAGGAGATCGATTAAACAAAAAATCTTGATTCATAATAAAATTTCATGTATTGAATATCGAGAAATCAAGATGATGACTCATAAAAAAAAACATATCACAAGTTATATTCAAGAGAAAAATCATCATTCATTTTGTCAAATCAATATTTCTTGGGTATGCATAATATCAAAACATGGTTTTAAATCTTTAACATATAACATGCATAAATTCAAAAATCGAAAGGAGAAGGGAAGAATTCAAAGGTACAAAGATTTCAACCATCTCATAAACAAATGAAGGATCAAGTCATGAATCGAAAATTCCATGAATCATTTCGACAAATCTCCTTTTAAATAATCGAGATGATCATCAAGGGAAATCTCATGTTATTCCAAGAAATCAAGATCATGATTTTGATAAAACTCATCTCAAATTCAAATCACCAAAATCATTTTTATGGTTCACACAATTCATAACATAAGTAGATTTATGATTTTATTGATAATATATTTTTCCTTTTTTAAGTATTTCATTTTAAGTGATTGATTTCATGTTAGCATGCTTTTTCATTTATGTTAAATAAAAAAACATGCATCAACGTTTAGGATCGAAAAATAAATTTTGTCATAAAACCATCAAGATCAATAAATCACAAAAATCAAGAGAATCCGAAAATGAAATTTAACACTTTCATGCATTCGGACATGGTTATGCCATATGTTTTTCAAATACACTCATGAAAATAATATATTCTTATCATCATGTATAACTTAAAATCCCATGCATAAAATTGTCAATCATGGTATCAAAATATTTAATATTACATCATTATGCATTTCTTCAAACATGATTTTATTTAATCAAAATCGAGAAATAATAATGGAAATCAACATGATACACATTATTACTTCTTAACCACATATAGCATGATTTCATATTTTCAATCAAAATCATTTTGTTTGTTTATCATAAAATATGTATTTTTTATGATTATTTTTAAAATTACGAGCATGATCATATTCTTGCATTTTTACTTTTTTTAAATATGTAATTTTCAAGAAAAATAATTATTCTAAAAAAGAAAATGCATCATGAAAAATATCAAGTAATTTCAAAATAAATTAAGGGGGTTTCGATTACCTCATCGTTGAATGTCGTTAAGGAGTAGTTTGCCACCTCGCCTTTCTTGATTTTCTCCTCATCTTCATAGGAGCTTAATTCATCCCACTTTATGTTCTTCTTCTTGCGTTCAAAGCAAGTAGTTCCGTTCTTTTTGTTCTTAAATTTTTGTTTCTTTAATATTTTAAATTTCTTAGTGAGTAGTTCTTGTTCACCATCACTTGAGCTTATGCTCGAGTGGTCTTCAAATGTTCTATGTCCAAAATCCTTCCTGTTCTTTGGAAGGTCGTTTTATTCATCATGTTCATCATATGCATTGTGCACCATTTCATATGTTATCAATGAGCCGATAAGTTCTTCAAGTGGAAAAATATTTAAATCTTTTGTTTCTTGTATTGCCGTTACTTTTGATTCCTAAGCTTTATAAAATGATCGTAAAACTTTACTAACAAGTTCAAAATTCGAGAAATATTTGCCAAGAGCTTTTAAACCATTGATGACATCCGTAAAACGGGTGTACATGTCAACAATGGTTTCGCTCAGCTTCATTCAAAAAAGCTTGAAATCATGCATCAAAAAATTTACTTTAGATTCTTTTACACTACTTGTGCCTTTGTGTGTGCTTTCAAGAGTGCGCCAAATATTGAAAGCCGTTTCGCACAAAGAAACCCCATTAAACTTCATTTTATCTAAGGCGCAAAATAGAGCATTCATAGCTCTAGCATTTAAAGAAAAAGTCCTCTTCTCCAAATCATTCCAATCTTTCATTGGAAGAGAAGACTTTTTAAAACCGGATTCAACAATGTGCCATAAATTCAAATCCAACGAAAGTAAGAAAACTCTCATTCGAGTTTTCCAATAAATGTAGTCCGTCCCATTGAAGAAGGGAGGACGAATGAGAGAGTGACCCTCTTGGATGCCGAAAAGAGCCATTTCTATATGGGTGTTAAACCAAAATAGAAAACAGTAGCTCTGATACCAATTGTTAGGATCAGGGTTAGCACTAAGAGGGGGGGGGTTGAATTAGTGCAGCGGATAAAAACATCAACTTCGTCAAATCTCTCGTACGATAAAAATCGTTTCTGACGTAAAATCGATTTCGGAAACTTAACTTGAAACTAATGTATTGAAGGCAGTAAGCTATTGAAGGGGTTTGCAGTAAGGTAATAGCAGGAAATAAAATGCAAACCAGAGAAGATGGGAGTTTATAGTGGTTCGGTCAATCGTGACCTATATCCACTCCTTCGATTCCTCTTCCGTCGAGGCCACCGGCATCCACTAATGATCTTCCTTTACTAGGCGAAGATCAACCTCCTTCTTACACCCCTCTTCTCCTTTTACCGGGTTTATGAGACAACCCTTACAAGCACTCACTCTCCTCTCTAAACAGAATTCTAACACTTAGAGTTTAGAGGAGGGAAATTCTAGAGATTGCAGTAGTGTTTTCTCTCTTTTAATCTCTCTGTGCTTGTGTGTTTTAACTAGGGATGGGAGGGGTATTTATAGGCTTCAAGTTAATTCAAACTTAGAGCCTAAAAACATCTCATCCCGGGTTCCCCAGGCACGAGCGGTACCACCGCCCAGTGTCAGTTTGACTAACACTGTCCTGGGTGGTACCACCGCCCAAGTCTGGCGGTACCACCGCTTGGGGCAAAGTGCTGGGCGGTACCACCGCCCAGACTGGCGGTACCACTGCCTAGCATCCTGCCATGGGTGGTACAATCACCCAGACTGGTGGTACCACCACCTGACATAGCCTCGAAGATTGTGCCACGATGGTGAGTCTTCTTGGGGTACTGTTTGGGCTTCTTATTGGGCCCAATACAGTGATTACATGGGCCTAACAGGACCCTAATTGGGTTGGCCCAAATCCAATCCCAATTACGTGCTAACTACGATTCCTAAGACATATTCTAAGCTAAACGAATCCCTATGTCAATTCTTCCAGCGATCTTCCGGCGAACCTCCGACGAACTCTCGGCAATGTTCCAACGGACTCCAGGCAAGCTCCTAGACTTCACGACGATCTTCTTGGTGAGTTCTGATGAGCTTCTCTGGCAAGCTCCGCGACTTCTCGGCTGGTTCCCGCAGAACTTCCGACGAACGTCCGGACTTCCGACGAACTCTCGAACTCCCAACGTAATCTCGATCATGACTTCGAGACATCATTTTGCTTCATGTCTTGCTATCGTAGTTAATCCTGTATATGTAAAACACATTTTGATCTAGACAATTAATCCTGAGCATCTAATCAAGTTGTCCGGCATGTCATTGGTCCCTCGACGCTTCGTCCGATTCTTTGACGCTTCGTCCTCTCTTGAGGCCTATTGCTCAATCGGCCAGTTGACTCTGCAACTCCAATATCCTTGGTGCAATCTCCTCTCTTCTTGGCCCGAAGCCTTCTGTCGATACGTCGACCGATCCATCGGTCCGACGTCCAATCTTCTGACATGTTCCTCCGGCCCAACATGATTTTTCTTACTTTAATTGTCTCATCCTAATCGAAGCATCCTACGTCACTCAAAATGCAGATTAAAACATAAACACATATTGATTGGTTTGATCATCAAAATCCGAGATTCAACAAAATGTTTCTCAAATTTTGAACTTGTTAGTAAAGTTTTACGAACACTTTCTAAAGCTTGGGAATCAAAAGTAACGGCAATACAAGAAACAAAAGATTTAAATATTTTTCTATTTGAAGAACTTATCGGTTCATTGATGACATATGAAATGGTATACAATGCATATGATGAACAAAACAACCTTCCAAAGAACAGGAAGGATTTGGGACATAGAACATTTGAAGACCACTCGAGCATAAGCTCAAGTGATGGTGAACTTAAACTACAAATGTAACAAAAATGAAAAAGCAAAAAGAACGGAACTACTTGCTTTGAACGCAAGAAGAAGAATAAAAATTGGGATGAATCGAGCTCCTCCGAAGACGAGGAGAAAATCAAGAAAGGCAAGGTGGCAAACTACACCTTAACGACATTCAACGATGAGGTAATCAAAATGCCTTTAATTTATTTCGAAATTACATGATATTTTTCATGATGCATTTTTTTTTATTTAGTTTAGAATTAATTTTCTTAAAAATTATATATTTTAAAATAAAAATACAAAAATTATGATCATGCTAGTAATTTTGAAAATGATAATGAAAATTACATGTTTAATGAAAATACAAAAATAAAATTGGATCATGCTTACCTTTCTAATGATTTTAAAAATAATCATAAAAATTGCATGTCTTATGAAAATACAACAAAATGTAATGATAATCCTATGTATGTTTTTGAAAAATTTCTTCTTGATGATTTCCAATTTTGATTGAAAAATGATTAAAAATACCTTATGAAATCATGCTATATGTGGTTAAGAAGTAATAATGTGTATCATTGTTATTTCTTGATTTTGATTAAATAAAATCATGTTTGATTTGAAGAAATGCATAATGATATAATATTAAATATTTTGATACCATGATTGACAATTTTATGCATGAGATTTTAAGTTATACATGATGATAAGCATGTGTTATTTTCATGAGTGCATTTGAAAAACATATGGCAAAAATGTGTCAGAATGCATGAACTTATTAAAATCATTTTTTGAATGTTCTTAATTCATTCACTTAATTGCTATGATAAGAACTTTACACTATTACATGTCTTAATAACATGTTGGAAATTATGTGTTTTGGATACAAAAATTTCCATGATCATGAGCATGTTTTATCTTCATGATTGTGTTTGAAAATCTATAGCAAATGCATGAAAGTATTAAATTTTATTTTCGGATTTTCTTGATCCTAACAATTTATTTTTGAAAATCTATTGATCTTGATGGTTTTATGACGAAATTCATTTTTCGATCCTAAACGTTGATGCATGTTTTTATTTAACATAAATGAAAAAGCATGCTAACATGAAATCAATCACTTAAAATGAAATACTTAAAAAAGGAAAAATATATTATCAATGAAATCATGAATCTACTTATGTTATGAATTTTGTGAACCATAAAAATGATTTTGATGATTTGAATTTGAGATGAGTTTTATCAAAATCATGATCTTGATTTCTTGGAATAATATGAGATTTCCTTTGATAATCATTTCGATTATTTAAAAGGAGATTTGTCGAAATGATTCATGGAATTTTGGATTCATGACTTGATCTTTCATTTGTTTATGAGATGGTTGAAATCTTTGTACCTTTGAATTCTTCCCTTCTCCTTTCGATTTTTGAATTTATGTATATTATATGTTGAAGATTTGAAACCATGTTTTGATATCATGCATACCCAAGAAATGTTGATTTGACAAATTGAATAAGTTGAAAATGAATGATGATTTTTCTCTTGAATATAACTTGTGATATTTTTTATATAAATCATCATATTGATTTCTCGATATTCGATACATGAAATTTTTCTATGAATCAAGATTCTTCATACTATGACTCTTCTTGATATTGTCCATGTGATGGAATGATACATGCAATACTTATTTTTTATGATGATGTGATGCATATGATGTGTATCATGAATGCTTTAAGTGATGAATGTTTGGTATCATGATCAACATGTTGATAAATGCTTAAAAATTTTAATGTTTGAGTATTATGGATGATATGCTCATAATGATGATTGATTTATTTGTATCATGCATGAAAAATGAAATGTATGGTTTTGAAATGTGCATGTTTTAATTTGAAAATATAATGATGCACAAATAAGATTGATACTTACCTTTATCATAATTGATGTAAAGGGTCTTCCCTTCTTTTTGCCAATGACAAAGGGGGAGAAAGAGTTGCTAATGTGCTATCTTGAATTGATGTAAATGGTTATCTCAAAGAGAAATTAGCTAGCTTCCATAAGTCAAGAAAATATAAAACTTTGCTTACTTTCTTGCACATCTAAAGAGAAGATGCAAATGTAACACTTGCCAAATTGTTTGCTTGCCTCATGTAAAACATTATCTCTTGTTAGTTTGGCATTTTGCTAGCTTGCACTTTGCAAAGAAAGCAAAAATGGCACTTCTCAAAAAAGAAGAAAGAGCTTGTTATCTTGAACATCACAAGCTTGCCTATCTTAAGAAATAAAAATTGTAAAAATGCTATCTTATCTATCTCAAGAAGCAAAACTTGTAACTTGCACATTGCAATAGGAAGCAAGAATCATAAACTTACACAAGAAAACTATCTTGTATTTGCTTTCGAAATTTTTGCTAGCTTGTATGTAGTAAAACTTGCATATCGTAAAAATTGCTAGCTTGTAGTCTAAAGAGAAGCAAACAGTTGCTATCTCAAGAAAAGCAAACATGCTAATGTGCACATCTAGAAAACTTGCATATTTCAAGAAGCAAGAGTTGCCTTCTTGAACATCTCTAATTTGCTAGCTTGCATGTAGAAGTTGCTATCTCAAAAGAAACAAAAGTGCTATCTTGTATATTGTAAAACTTGTATATCTAAAACTTGATAGCTTGAATGCTCTAAGCATGATGTAACACTTGCTAAATTTTCTAGCTTCAAAACTACATTATGATAAAACTTGATATTATGTTTTTCATGCAATGAGTTGAACTTATATTACAAACACATTAGAGTTGAATCTTCTCCTTTTTGTTGATGACAAAGGGGGAGAAGTATGCTGTTATGTATAAGTTTATGCATAAGTTCATGATGATGTATTGCAAGTATTCAAGATGAATATTGCAATGACTTGAATTCAGTTTGAATTCAAGGTTCTATCAATATGGCATATTGATAGGGGGAGATTGTTTAAACTCCGGGAGTTAAGTTTAACTCCATCATCAATTGGTTGTCATCATCAAAAAGGGGGAGATTGTTGAATCTCGTATTTTGATGATGAAACCAACTAATAATTGTGTTTATGTTTTAATCTGCGTTTTGAGTGACACAGGATGCTTCGCTCAGGATAAGACAATTAAAGCAGGAAAAATCTGTTGGGAAAATATTTGGGGGCGACATTACATGCGCAGCGGAAGAACAAGAAAACAAAATCTCCGATTCCTAAAGAGATGTTCGTCGTCGTGCGAAGATTAGTGCGCAAAATTCATGAAACTTAAAAACCGTGTATAGAATATATTGTGTTACCTAAGGAGATCGTATATCCCTGTTTCCTTGCAGATCCTTAGGAGAGGGTGAAGGAGGTCAAGCGTCCTCCTCTCTAGCGGTGATCCACACAACAGGGCTACGACGACACTCCTCAAAACTTCAGGCCTGCTTTGAGGTGGAGAGGGGAAGGAGAATAGGAGAGGCAAGCAAAGGCTCTAGCCTATGAGGC
Organism: Musa acuminata AAA Group; assembly: GCF_036884655.1. Classification (NCBI taxonomy): domain Eukaryota; kingdom Viridiplantae; phylum Streptophyta; class Magnoliopsida; order Zingiberales; family Musaceae; genus Musa; species Musa acuminata. Next base: position 35,480,869 of record NC_088334.1, read on the forward strand.
TCTGAATCCCTACTATTTATAGAGGTCCCATGTCAAACCCTAATGGATCCGCGCCTATTGGGTATTGGATCTGCATCCAATAACCCAAGCCTTTTAGATTAGTGGATCTCTATCCAATAATCTCTCATGGGCTCTTATTAGATCTCGTCCATGGGATCCAATAATTCAGGGGCTTATTGGATATCCAATAAGATAAGGGCTTCGTCGGATATCTCATATCCGAACCTCTACTCATCGCAATGCCTACCATATGTGTGTGACCCTCTAGGCCCAATATTGAGCTGGTCGTGAGTCATACCTATCAGAACTCCTTCTAACTCAATGAATTATTATCTCTGTAATAATTCACTTGACTCATTGACTACGGACGTACTAGGTGCTAGCCATAGGTGCCCAGCAAGCCAATCACGTGAGTGATGACACATGTGACTTGATACAGAATCTTTTTTGCTTATTATATTTTGGCATATATCACTTTATAACTATTGCATATATGCATATTTATATTGTGATGTCCTTGGATTTGTGCAATGGGAATCGGATCGTGATGAGATTACGAAAATGAGATCGATTCACCTTTAAACACATATCCTAAATAATCCCGGTCATAGGTTACTCGAGAGGGACATCGTGATAACCAAACAGACTGATGTGTTGTATACCCGTCCATATGATAGATGCAGCTGGTCTCATAGCTGCTCGTGTAGGGACACTAGGGATACAGTACAGGTGCTCATTTGAGAATGAGTTCACTGATTGATCCGCTTACGGAATGCTAGATGGTTGATGATGCCTTATTGTCAAACAGCGATTCCGTAGTCCTAGTGGTATATCTGGTCCTTAGACTTTAGACACCAAGGATGTCCTATATGAGTGCTCTACTCTTTGATACCATACTTATAGCTTTGGCTGTCCCAGATCTAGTACAATTGGTCATTGGGAGTGGTAGTCAACCTTACGATGGCTATTGAGTGTCGATAGAGGATCATCCACTTTCGGCATCATGAGAAGAATATCCCATGTGTTCTTGCTCAGACAAATCCCTAGCTAGGTTCGTTCGGGTTGAGAGAGAAAGAGTTCTCCAAGAGAATCCGATTAGAGCGAGACTCGAGTAGGCATCGTATGGGTCTGACAGCACCATGCTCGATATACGGTCTCTGGGATATTAGATGGATGAGGGACTATAGGTACACGGTAACTAAGGATAGACAGGTCTAATGGATTGGATTCCCCTGTATCGTTTGGGGACTACGGCGTAGTGGCCTAGTACGTCCGTAGTCGATGAGTCAAGTGAATTATTACAAAGATAATAATTCACTGAGTTAGAAGGAGTTCTGACAGGTATGACTCACGGCCAGCTCGATATTGGGCCTAGAGGGTCACACACATATGGTAGGCATTGCGATGAGTAGAGGTTCGGATATGAGATATCCGACGGAGCCCTTGTCTTATTGGATATCCAATAAGCCCCTGAATTATTGGATCCCATGGACGAGATCCAATAAGAGCCCATGAGAGATTATTGGATAGAGGTCCACTAATCTAAAAGGCTTGGGTTATTGGATGCAGATCGAATACCCACTAGGGGAGGATCCATTAGGGTTTGACAGGAGACCTCTATAAATAGGAGGGATTCAGAGCCTCATAGGCTAGAGCCTTTGCTTGCCTCTCCTATTCTCCTCCCCCTCTCCACCTCAGAGCAGGCCTGGAGTTTTGAGAAGCGACGTCGCAGCCCTGTTGTGTGGATCACCGCTAGAGAGGAGGATGCTTGACCTCCTTCACCCTCTCCTAAGGATCTGCAAGGAAACAGGGATATACGATCTCCCTAGGTAACACAATCTACTCTATATGCAGTTTTAAGTTTTGTGGATTTTGCGCACCAATCTTCGCACAACGACGAATATCTCTTTGGGAATCGGGGATTTTGTTTTCTTGTTCTTCCGCTGCGCATGTGATGTCGCCCTGAAGATTTCCCAACAGTGGTATCAGAACTAGGTTGTTCGTGCGATAGATTAGTTTTTAACTACGTGTGTTATGTTTTGAAGAAACTTTTGACGTCAAAATCGTTGACGCAATAGCGAGAAAGGGCAGCAACAGTTGCTACCCTCGATCTACGTGCGTGCAGCGCAGCTACAAGCAGGCAGCACAGGGGCTGCGTCTGCAGCAATCGGCCGATGACCTGCTTACAGTAGGCTTGCGGCCAGTAGGGCTGGCAACCAGTGGGCAGAGGTACCATAGGGCAGCGACGCTTGCGGCCACTACTCACGTGGGGTGACGCGCCGCAGGGCAGCGGCGCCTATGGCCACTGCTCCCACGGGCAAAACCCCGGCGAGGCAACACTGCCTGTGGGCGCTGCCTTGCGGGCAGAACCGCCCGTGAAAGGGGCGACGCCCACAGGGGCGCCCGCCCGCGAGGCCAGCGCTACCCACGGGGGCGCCCCGACCCCATTGCACCTACCGCTGCCGGTAGGGTGGCGGCGGCAACAACAACAACGAAGAGGGAGAGGGGCTTAGGGTTTTTGGGTAAAAAGATAGTTTTGCCCTTGTGAATTTAAGAAATTTCAGTTTCTGTCTTTTGTACAAATTATGAAAATACCCCTATGAATTCAAAAATTCCTTATATATCCTTAATTTCATAAAATACTAATTAATTAAAAAGTTTAGTTGATTATTATTTTTCTCATTATCTAGTAGTCCTACATGTTGATGATTATTTATACATGTGATGTATGATGTGTGGACAGATGATCATGGACCGTGTGATGTGTGTACTTGTGATTATTATTATTGAGGTTTGCGAGCCTCCATTATATTTCTCGTTTATTATCGGGCCTGCGTGCCTATGATTAAGTTGTAATCACATGAGGAGGCATAGTAGGAGTGTGGATGCGATAGCGGGACCCACGAGACGGACCATCGCGATGCATAAAGATGCATCAAGATGTCGACGGAACCGACGAAGACGAGATGGACTATCACAGGGCATGGAGATGCACCGTTGAACACATAGATCTTGATGTGAGTGATTAGGCCTACTGGCTCAGGCCTAATCACATTAGGTTGTGGTCCATGATCATCTGGTGTGATTGCTTATACACATACTAGATATGTATATATATTTACATGCGATGTAGATATATATTAAATATATATATGTGTGTGACATGTCATATTAGGAGACCAAATCATAGAAACATCTCTCTCGATAATATTAAGTCGGTAAACATGAGGCAATTAGATTGACCCACATGGCCTTCCATCGTTATAAATAAGAACCGATTCCCGGTGTAGGTTGAGTTGGTCGAGTCCCTCGAGACTCACCTATATCACGATTCGCTATCTTGCTTACGACATAGAGATGTCACCGGTGACCTGAGGACATGGTAACGAAGGTGTTGACTTAACCGAGCATCATAGTTGGTCGAGTCCCTCGAGGCCATGGTGATTTGGAGGCCGAACAGGACGGGAATCATAAGGAGTTGTGATCGGCAAGAGTTGCCTACCTTTTAGGCTTAGTGTGATTGGTCGAGTCCCTCGAGGTTACACTAAGACGTTGATTTGATCCTGATCCCCACTAGAAGTCTGCCGGAGACTTCCGTTTCACGTGCTGAGGGTGTCGCGTGACTCGTTAGTAAAATAGTGGGAGCATATTAAGATAGAAGTCCATATCTTGATAGTTTACTTCGTGCAAAATCTGCATGTTATTCATTTCTGCTGCATCTTTATTTTTAGAAAATGTCGCTTTCAAATCCCTTACGTGGCATACTTGATGTTAACCGCCTCACTGGTCCAAATTATACGGATTGGCTCCATAACTTGAGAATTGTTCTCACGGCGGAGAAAATTGTGTACGTCCTTGATACAGTGATGCCTGCGCCCGAAGAAGGGGCAAGCGAGGATGAAATCGCTCACTATGTAAAGTACATTGATGACTCCACTCTTGCTTAGTGCTATATGTTGGGCTCTATGACTCCTGAGTTATAGAGACAACATGAAAAGATGGATGTCATATCTATTCTCCTACATGTCCGTAAATTGTTTGAGGAACAGAGCCTCTTCTGCACTAGGATGACTGAGGGGACACCGGTTCAAAACCATGTCCTAAAGATGATTGAGTGGATAGAGAAACTCACAAGTCTAGGAATGGTCATAGAGGATAACTTGTGTGTGGACATTGTGCTTCAGTCTCTACCAGATTCTTTTTCATAGTTCATAATGAATTTTAATATGAACAAGCTTGAGGTGACTCTCCTAGAGCTCCTCAATATGTTGAGGGAGGTAGAGAGTACTATTAAGAAAGAGAAGCCAGTTCTCTATACTGGTGAGACTAGAAAGAAAAGGAAAGCAGAAAGGTCCCTTAAGAATGGAAAGGGCAAGGGCAGACCAGGTAAAGCAAAGGTTGCTAAAAAAGACCCAGCAAAGGACAAAGGCCAATGCTTCCACTATGACAAAGATGGGCACTGGAAGAGGAACTGCAAAGAGTATCTTGCAGAGAGGGCGAAATAGAAGCTTGGAGAAGCTTCAGGTACATTCTTGATCAATCTCTAATTGTCAGATTTTTATGATAGTGCATTGGTATTTGATACCAGTATTGCTTATCACATCTACAATTTATTGTAAATTCTAGCAAAGCCGAGGGGAGATTGGCGAGTGGAATATTGCATAAACGATATAGGGGAATCCAATCCATTGGACCTGTCTGTCCTCAGTTACCGTGTACCTATAGTCCCTCATCCATCTAATATCCCAGAGACTGTATATCGAGCATGGTGCTATCAGACCCATACGATTTCTACTCGAGTCTCGCTCTATTCGGATTCTCCTGGAGAACTCTTTCTCTCTCAACCCGAACAACCCTAGCCAGGGATTTATCTGAGCAAGAACACATGGGATATTCCTCTCATGATGCTGAGAGTGGATGATCCTCTATTGACACTCAATAGCCCTCGTAAGGTCGACTACCACTCCCAATGACCAGTTGTACTAGATCTGGGACAGCCAAACCTATAAGCCTGGTATCAAAGAGTGGAGCACTCATACAGGACATCCTTGGTGTCTCAAGTCTAAGGACCAAATATACCACTAGGACTACGGAATCGCTGTCTAACAATAAGGCATCATCAACCATTCAGCATTCCGTAAGCGGATCAATCAATGAACTCATTCTCCAATGAGCACCTGTATTGTATCCCTAGTGTCCCTACATGAGCAGCTATGAGACCTGCTACATCCATCATATGGATGGGTATACAGCACACCAGTCTATCCGGTTATCACGATGTCCCTCTCGAGTAACCTATGACCAGGATTATTTAGGATATATGTTTAAAGGTGAATCGATCTCATTTTCGTGATCTCATCATGATCCGATTCCCATTGCACAAATCCAAGGACATCACAATATATATATATATATATATATATATATATATATATATATATATAGTTATAGTTATAAAGTGATATATGCCAAAATATAATAAGCAAAAAGATTCTGTATCAAGTCACATGTGCCATCACTCACGTGATTGGCTTACTGGGCACTTATGACTAGCAATCTCCCACTTAACCTAAAGCCAATCACCTATGTGTCTGATCCCCATTAGACCCTTGTGATGCTCAAAGACAATCTGAGACAACGGCTTTGTCAGTGGATCTATAATGTTATCTTCGGATGGAACTCTTTCCACTACTACATCTCTTCGGGTTACGATCTCTCTGATAAGGTGGAACCTCCTCAGAACATGCTTAGATTTCTGATGAGACCTAGGTTCCTTTGCTTGAGCAATCGCCCCATTGTTGTTGCAATATAAGGAGATCGGCTCCTCGCTACCCGACATGACTCCAAAATCTGTGATGAACTTCTTCATATAGACTCCCTCCTTTGCTGCATCTGATGTAGCAATGTACGCTGCCTTTGTGGTCGAGTCAGCAGTAGTATCTTGTTTGGAACTCTTCCAGCACACTGCTCCTCCTTTCAAGGTGTACATGTACCCCAAATTCGACTTGCTATCATCGACATCAAACTGAAAACTTGAGTCTGTGTAGCCTTCAACCTTAAGGCTATTACCTCCATATACTAGTAAAAGATCCTTTATCCTTCTCAAGTACTTAAGGATACACTTTACTGCTTTCCAGTGCTCCAAGCCTGGATCCGCTTGATACCTGCTCGTGACACTCAGAGCATGCACTATATCAGGCCTAGTACATAGCATGGTATACATGATAGACCATATTGTTGAGGCATAAGATATAATATCCATGTTCGCCCTTTCTTCTGGAGTCTTTGGGGACATACTCGTAGAAAGCGATATCCCATGTCTCTTCGATATGAGACCTATCTTGGAATTTTCCATGCCAAACCTTTTAACAATGGTTTCTATGTACCTGGACTGAGAAAAGCCAAGCATCCTCTTAGATCTATCTCTATAGATTCTAATCCCCAAGATATAGGATGCTTCCCTTAAGTCCTTCATCTAGAAGTGTCTAGATAACTAAGCCTTTACTGTGGATAGCATTCCTACGTCATTCCCAATGATTAAGATGTCATCCACATATAACACCAAAAAGGTGATAGCACTCCCACTTACCTTCCTGTACACACAAGGCTCATCTTCGTTCTTAACGAAGTCATAAGATCTGATTGCCTCATCAAATCTTATATTCTAACTTCGAGAAGCTTGCTTTAGTCCATAAATGGATCTAAGCAACCTACACACCTTATCTAGGCAGTTCTTGGACATGAATCCCTCAGTTTGTATCATATACACATCCTCCTTGAGGTTCCCATTGAGGAATGCGGTTTTCACATCCATCTGCCAGATCTCATAATCATAGTGTGCTGCAACCGCCAATAGAATTCTGATGGATTTTAGCATTACTACGGGTGAGAAGGTTTCGTCGTAGTCAACACCTTGCCTTTGACGATACCCCTTAGCCACTAGCCTTGCTTTATAGGTCTCTACCTTTCCATCTACTCCGATCTTTTTGTTAAAGATCCACTTGCAACCGATGGGTACAATACCTTCGGGCGCATCAACTAGGTTCCAAACCTTATTGGAGTACATAGAATCTATCTCAGAATTCATGGCTTTTTACCACTTCCCAGAGTCTATACTCATAATAGCCTCCTCGTAGGTCTGAGGATCAACATCCATAACATCCTCTCCTCTAATATGTCCCACATATCTGTCAAGAGGATGGGATACTCTATTAGACCTACGTAAAGTTAAAACTTGTATATTAGGTACCTGAATAGACTCGGGCTGTAGAGTGGTGCTTGAGCTTGGTTCTCCAACCTCGCTCAACTCTATCATTCTCCCACTATCTTCGCCAAGAATGTGTTCCTTTTCAAGGAACACTACTCTCTTAGCTACAAAGACCTTTTAGTCCTCGAGATGATAGAAATAATACCCACAAGTTTCCTTAGGGTATCCCACAAATTTGCATCGCTCTGTCCTTGATTCTAACTTATCGGGGTTGTGTCTTTTAACGTGGGCAGGGCAGTCCCAAATCTTAATAACTTTAAGATCAGGCTTCTTCCCTTTCCATATCTCATATGGTGTAGACACTATCGACTTAGTTGGAACTCTGTTCAGAAGGTAAGCTGCGGTTTCTAGAGCATATCCCCAGAATGAGATGGGTAGGTCAGCGAAACTCATCATGGACCGCACCATGTCTAATAGCGTATGATTTCTCCTTTCAGAGACACCATTGAGCTGAGGTGTATAAGGAGGTGTCCATTGGGATAATATCTCATTGTCCTTGAGGAACTGAGTAAACTCTGTACTTAAGTACTCACCTCCTCGATCTGATCGAAGAGTTTTGATACTCTTTTCAGTCTGGTTCTCCACCTCTTTCTTATACTCTCTGAATTTCTCAAAGGCCTCGGACTTGTACTTCATTAAGTACACATATCCATACCTTAAGAAATCAGGTAATAAAGTAGGAGTAACCACCAATGGCATGAGTTGACATGGGTCCACATACATCACTATGTATGAGTTCCAATAGCTTAGTGGCTCTCTCTCCAATTCCACTAAATGGAGAGTTGGTCAGTTTTCCATGAAGGCAAGGCTCGCAAGTTGCATATGACATATAGTCGAATGGATCTAGATATCCATCATTTAGCAACTTTTGAATCCTTCTTTCATGGATGTGACCTAGCCGACAATACCACAGGTATGTACTGTTCATCTCATCTCGTTTCCTCTTGGACACATTTACATTCATGATATGTAGAGTAGTGTCTAACATAAATAAACCATTTGCAATGTTCTTTTCATGATGATCTTATCATCTAATAATATCGAATAAACATTGTTCTCAAAAACTAATTTATATCCACTAACTGTCAAACATGAAATGGAGATAATGTTTTTAATAGTAGAAGGAATAAAATAACATGCATCTAATGCAATAAAAGCTCCACCAGGCAGATGTAGGGCGACCTCGCCAATAGCTACTACAGTAACTTTTGCTCCATTACCCATCTTGAGGTCCATCTCGCCTCTCTCTAGTCTCCTAGGCCTTGCTAGAACCTACAACGAATTGCATATATGATAAGCCCTACTAGTATCCAATACCCATATGTTATCATAAGAGTCTGACAAATGGAGACTGATCATGAATGTACCTAAAGCTTCATCAAGTTTTTGTTTCGCCCTTTTTGCAAGGTACTCTTTGCAGTTCCTCTTCCAATGCCCATCTTTACCACAGTGGAAGCACTGGCCTTTGTCTTTTGTTGGGTCTTTCTTAGCAACCTTTGCTTTACCTAATCTGCCCTTGCCCTTTCCATTCTTAAGGGACCTTTCTGCTTTCCTTTTCTTTCTGGTCTCACCAGTGTAGAGAACTGACTTCTCTTTCTTAATAGTACTCTCTACCTCCCTCAACATATTGAGTAGCTTTGGGAGAGTCACCTCAAGCTTGTTCATCTTAAAATTCATTATGAACTGTGAAAATGAATCTGATGGGGACTAAAGCATAATGTCCACACACAAGTTATCCTCTAGGACCATTCCTAAACCTGTGAGTTTCTATATCCACTCAATCATCTTTAGGACATGGTTCTGAACTGGTGTCCCCTCAGTCATCCTAGCGCGGAAGAGGCTCTTGGATATCTCATATCGCTGAGTCCTTCCCTATTCCTCAAACAATTTGTGGACATGTAGGAGAATGGATCTGGTATTCATCTTTTCATGTTGTCTCTATAGCTCAGGAGTCATAGAGCCCAATATATAGCACTGAGCAAGAGTGAAGTCATCAATGTACTTCACTTAGCGAGCGATCTCATCCTCGCTTGCCTCTTCTTTGGGCGTAGGCATCACTGTATCAAGGACGTACACAATTTTCTCCACCGTGAGAACAATTCTCAAGTTACGAAGCCAATCCGTATAATTTGGACCAGTGATGCGGTTGACATCAAGTATGCCACATAAGGGATTTGAAAGTGACATTTTCTGAAAATAAAGATGCAGTAGAAATGAATAACATGCAGATTTTGCAAGAAATAAACTATCAAGATATGGACTTCTATCTTAATATGCTCCCACTATTTTACTAACGAGTCATGCGACACCCTCAGCACGTGAAACGAAAGTCTCCGATAGACTTCTAGTGGGGATCAGAATCCAATCAGCGTCTTAGTGTAACCTCGAGGGACTCGACCAATCACACTAAGCCAAAAAGGTAGCCAACTCTTGCCGATCACAACTCCTTGTGATTCCTGTCCTGTTCAGCCTCTGAATCACCATGGTCTCGAGGGACTCAACCAATCATGATGCTTGGTTAAGTCAACACCTTCGTTACAAGATGAGTCTGATTTGATGATATACCCTCGAGGGACTCGACCAAGCATACCATGTCCTCAGGTCACCGGTGACATCTCTATGTCGTAAGCAAGATAGCGAATCGCGATATAGGAGAGTCTCGAGGGACTCGACCAACTCAACCTACACCGGGAATCGGTTCCTACTTATAACGATGGAAGGCCACGTGGGTCAATCTAATTGCCTCATGTTTACCGACTTAATATTATCGAGAGAGATGTTTCTATGATTTGGTCTCCTAATATGACATGTCACACATGTACATATTTAATATATATCTACATCGCTTGCAAATATATATACATATCTAGTATGTGTATAAGCAATCACACCAGATGATCATGCACCACAACCTAATATGATTAGGCCCGAGCCAGTAGGCCTAATCACTCACATCAAGATCTATGTGTGCAACAGTGCATCTCCATGCCCTGTGATCATCCATCTCGTCCTCGTCGGTTTCGTCGACATCTCGATGCATCTTCATGCAACGCGATCGTCCGTCTCGTGGGTCCACTATCGCATCCACGCTCCCGCTGCGCCTCCTCATGTGATTACAACTTAATCATAGGCACGCAGGCCCGACAATAAAAGAGAAATATAATGGAGGCTCGTAGACCCCAATAATAATAATCATAAGTACACACATCACACGGTCCATGATCATCCGTCCACACATCATACATCATATATATAAATAATCATCATCATGTAGGACTACTAGATAATAATAAAAATAATAATCAACTAAACTTTTTAATTAATTAGTATTTTATGAAATCAGGGACATATAAGAAATTTCTTAATTCCTAGGGGTATTTTCATAATTTAGATAAAAGATAGAAATTGGAATTTCGTAAATTCCGAGGGGCAAAACTATCATTTGCCCAGAAAACCCTAATGCCTTCATCCTTCCCTACTGCTGCTGCTGCCACCGGGGTCGCTGCGGCGGGCTGTGCAGCCGGATTCCGACGGCGGGCTGTGCGGCAGCGAGCGGGGTCGCTGCCCTCGCCTGTAGGCGGCACTGCCCCTTTAGCTTGGCGCCGTCGCTTCCACGGGCAGGCACCCTATGGGTGTCGTCCTCTCTGCGGGCGATTCTGCCCGCGAGGTAGCACTCGCAAGCGGTGCTGCCTCACCGGGCGACCGCCCCTGCTGGGTTTTTGCCCGCGGGAGCAGCGGCCACAAGCACCGCTGCCCTACAACGCGTCACCATGCGAGAGCAGCGGTCGCAAGCGCCGCTGCCCTTGCAGCTGCTGCTGCAGGCTGCCTACCTGAACGTCGATGGCAATGCTGCCATCTGCGACGACAGCGAGGGCAATAATAGTTGCTGCCTTTTTCCGCTTTTGTGTCAATGATTTTGACGTCAAAAGCTTCTCCAAAACACAACACACGCAGTTTAAAACCAATCTATCGCACGAACAACCTAGCTCTAATACCACTGTTGAGAAAATCTTTGGGGGCGACATCACATGCGCAGCGAAAGAACAAGAAAACAAAATCCCCGATTCCCAAAGAGATGTTCGTCGTCGTGCGAAGATTGGTGCGCAAAATCCGCGAAACTGAAAAACCGTGTATAGAATAGATTGTGTTACCTAGGGAGATCATATATCCCTGTTTCCTTGCAGATCCTTAGGAGAGGGTGAAGGAGGTCAAGCTTCCTCCTCTCTAGTGGTAATCCACACAATAGGGCTGCGACAACGCTCCTCAAAACTCCAAGTCTGCTCTGTGGTGGAGAGGGGAAGGAGAATAGGAGAGGCAAGCAAAGGCTCTAGCCTATGAGGCTCTGAATCCTTCCTATTTATAGAGGTCCCCTGTCAAACCCTAATGGATCCTCGCCTATTGGGTATTGGATCTGCATCCAATAACCCAAGCCTCTTAGATTAGTGGGTCTCTATCCAATAATCTCTTATGGGCTCTTATTGGATCTCGTCCATGTGATCCAATAATTCAGGAGCTTATTGGATATCCAATAAGACAAGGGCTCCGTCGGATATCTCATATCCGAACCTCTACTAATCGCAATACCTACCATATGTGTGTGACCCTCTAGGCCCAATATTGAGCTGACCCTGAGTCATACCTGTCAGAACTCCTTCTAACTTAGTGAATTATTATCTCTGTAATAATTCACTTGACTCATCGACTACGGACGTACTAGGCCACTACGCCGTAGTCCCCAAACGATACAGGGGAATCCAATCCATTGGACCTGTCTGTCCTCAGTTACCATGTACCTATAGTCTCTCATCCATCTAATATCCCAGAGACCATATATCAAGCATGGTGTTGTCAGACTCATACGGTTTCTACTCGAGTCTCGCTCTAATCGGATTCTCCCGGAGAACTCTTTCTCTCTCAACCCGAATGACCTTGGCCAGGGATTTGTCTAAGCAAGAACACATGGGATATTCCTCTCATGACGCCGAGAGTGGATGATCCTCTATCGATACTCAGTAGCCCTCGTAAGGTCGACTACCACTCCCAATGACCAACTGTACTAGATTTGGGACAGCCAAACCTATAAGTCTGGTATCAAAGAGTGGAGCACTCATATAGGACATCCTTGGTATCTCAAGTCTAAGGACCAGATATACGACTAGGACTACGGAATCGTTGTCTGACAATAAGGCATCATCAACCATCCAGCATTCCGTAAGTGGATCAATCAGTGAACTCATTCTCCAATAAGCACTTGTACTGTATCCCTAGTGTCCCTACACGAGCAGCTATGAGACCCGCTGCATCCATTGTTGAATCTCGGATTTTGATGATAAACTAATTGATTGTGTTTAGATGTTTAACTACATTTTGAGAGATGCAAGTCTACTCGATCAAGATTAGACAGTTGACGCAGGAGGAATTGACGTTGCGCTGGAGGAGATCACATCAAGATATTGGACGGCAGAAGGCTTCGGACGTCGGGCATCAGGCCAAGGAGAGTGGAATTGCGCAAGGATATCGGGGTTGTGGAGGTCAACCGCCGATTGGGCAACAAGCCGCAAGAGAGGACAATGTGCTGAAGAATCAGATGAAGCGCCAACCAATGACGTGCCAGGCAACATAATGTCAATTCGCATTGTAATAATTGTCTAGATCGGAGTAGAGTTTTGGCTTGTGTGTGCAGGATTAACTACGATAACGAAGAAGACATAAAGCGAAACAAAGTGTTGGAGTCAAGCGCGAAGGATTCGTTGCGAGTTCGAGAGTTCGACGGAAGTCCGAAGGTTCATCGGGAATGCTGTCGGAACTAGCCGAGAATGAGTAGGGAGCTTGCCGAAGGGTTTTTCGGAAGCTCGCCGGAAGGTTCGTTGGAAGTTCACGGAGCTCGCCGAGAAAGATCGGAGCTTGCCGAAGAAGCTCATTGGAACTCACCAAGATCAAATCGTGAAGTCTAGGAGCTTGCCAGGAGTCCGCAGAATGGTTTTCGAGAGTTTATCTGAAGACCGTCGGAAGTTCGCCGGAAGAAGTCTTGACTTACGGACTTTGTAATAGCTTAGGAAATGTCTTTAAATTCATAGTTAGCATGTTAATTAGGGTTAGGATTAGGTGTTAATCCTATAACCCAAGTAGGGGCCAATTGGGCCCGAGTTCGGACTGGTTTGGGCCAAGTTTGGAGCCCAACTAGTGAGCTGAAATAGTGTAGGCGGTGGCACCGCTAGATTAGGCGGTGGCACTGCCCAAAATCCGAGAACTGAGCGGTGGCACCGCCCAGCACCCGAGAGGTATGGCGGTGGCACCGCCGGACTGGATGGTGGCACCGCCAGTACACTGTCAGTGTCAGACACAAACAGGCGGTGGCACCGCCAGCCTCGGAAACCAAGAGAATTCAAAATTTGGAGCCCAAATTTGAATCCTCTTGGGGCCTATAAATACCCCTCAATTCTCAGCTGATATTACCACTTTTGTGAAAGCAATAGATTGAGATAAAGGTCTTAGAAAAGTCTTTAGCAAGTCGTGTCTTAAATTGCTTGAGTGTTCACCTCCATCTTCCTCTTTAAAAATTGTAAGAGTGTGAACCACTTGTAAAAGGTTGTAAGAGGGGTATTTGTCCTTCCCCTTCAAAGAGATTTGCTAGTGGAACTTGGGAGCCTCATTGAAGAAGGCTTCGTAAGTGGATGTAGGTCATTTAACCGAACCACTTTAAATTGGCGTGTTCATTGAATGTGTGAGTACTTACTTTTCTGCAATCGTAATCTACACAACAGCAAGTTTTCGGTTTTTACTTTACTCAAGTTACAATCAAAGCGAAATCTCCTTACATTTTACAGAATCATTTTCGAACTTACAAGTTTTAATCCGCTGCACTAATTCACCCCCCCCCCCTCCTCTTAGTGCCACTATGATCCTAACAATTAGTATCAGAGCCCAGTATTTCTTATTTCGGATTTACACCCGAGAGAAATGGCTTTTCATAGCTTTCAAGAGGGCTTATCGGTTGTTCGTCCACCATTGTTTAACGGATTGGACTACACTTATTGGAAAACTCGAATGAGAGTTTTCTTGATTTCTATGAATTTGGATTTATGGAATATTATTAAAATCGGTTTTCAACTTCCCTCTAAACCGATGAACGAATGGTCGGATTTGGAGAAGAAGTATTTTCTTTAAACACAAAGGCTATGAATGCCTTATTTTGCGCTTTTGATAAAAATAAGTTCAATCGGATTTCTACGTGCAAAACGGGTTTTGATATTTGGCGAACACTTGAAATCATGCACGAGAGAACTAGTAGAGTCAAAGACTCGAAAGTTAACATTTTATTGCTTGTTTTTTAGCTTTTACGAATGCAACCAAGCGAGACTATAGGCGACATATACACCCGTTTCACAGATGTCATCAATAATCTAAGAGTTCTTGGTAAATCTTTTTCGAATTTTGATCTCGTAAGCAAGATCTTAAGATTCCTTCCAAAAAGTTGGGATTCTAAAATAACTGCAATACAAGAGACAAAAAATTTAAATGATTTTCCATTACAAGAATTAATCGGATCATTAATGACCTATGAAATGACACTTTTGGAACATTTTGAACCTGATGAACACTTGAACCACCTTCCAAAAAACAGGAAGGATTTGAAACTCTGGACATATGAATACCACTTGAGCAATGACTCAAGTGATGAGGACAATGATGAATTTGAACTTCGAACACTAAATCTTAATATGTTCATTAAACAAAAATCTAAAATAAACAATAAACCTGAACGGAGGAAGAGGCCAAAGAAGAGGAAGGCACCCAAGGATGAATCAATAACTTCCAAAGGTGAAACGGCGAATTGGGCTTTGACTGGCTTCGACTACAAGGTAAGTAACTCAACTCTCTTGAATTATTTTGAAATTACTTGATGTTTTCCATGATGCATTTTCTCTTTTCTTTTTTTTTGAATAATTATTTTTCTTGAAAATTATATGTTTTATGTTAATAGAATAAAATGTTAGATTTAAATGATCATCTATATGTGCTTGAGAAACAAGAATGTGTATTTTAATGATTTCCATATCGACTTTCAATGATGATGGTTTTTATATGGAAGGCTTGATGATTTTTTATGAACCTTGTCTTTGGTTTTCAAACATGATGTATGTTTTTGACATAAGAACAAAACTTGAGCATGCTAATATAAAGTCAATCACATAAATTAAAACTAAAGAAGTTTTTGTTATCTATAAGATTCATTCAAAATTATGTAATGAAAATATTAAACATTTTGAAACCATGTTTTAGTGTCATGCATAATGATCATGCTTAATAAATTTCAAAATTATGCATAATGAATCTTGTGATTTATGGATTATTGATTTTTACCATAATGAAAGTGCCTTATTAATCTTTATTGTAATAAATCTTACACTTTTGGTTTTAAACATGATACATGTTTTTATTTGGTATAAGTGAAATAAAATCATATGAATTGAAACAACTAAAAAGAGGAAAATATTTTTTCCTTGAAAAATTATTTTTCTCTATCCTATTGAT
Organism: Musa acuminata AAA Group; assembly: GCF_036884655.1. Lineage (NCBI taxonomy): Eukaryota > Viridiplantae > Streptophyta > Magnoliopsida > Zingiberales > Musaceae > Musa > Musa acuminata. The sequence goes on from NC_088334.1 coordinate 35,496,671, forward strand.
CTTGATGATTATTATGATAAATCTATGTATACCATTTTGAATCTCTTGAAAGTAATGTTGAGATTTTGATGAATTTGATGATTTGAATTTGAATGAGTTTGTATTCAAATTATGATCTTGATTTCTTGGATTTATTATTTGATTTTTCCTTTAAAACAAGATCTCTTCTTTGTACTCCTATGATTTTTCTTAATATTTTATTTAAAGAAGATATTTGATAAAATGAATCATATCTTTTGTAACTCAAGAGGTCTTATCTTTCATGACATGATGCCATTGGATTTATGGCTTGTATGCCTTGAAATAATTGAAATATTATGTACTATTTTGTTCTTCCCTTATTCTTTCTTATTTACAATGATAAAATGGGAAAAAGTTATGATCATGCATGGCAGGATGCAATTTGACAGATTAATACCATGATGATTTGAAATGTTTATGATTTGGAATGATGCATATGTTTTTTATTATGAGAATGTATGTGATGTATTGCATATGATGTGTATCATGAATGCTTTAAATGATAAATGTTTGGTACCAACAATCATGAAGTGATAAATACTTAAAAATGTTGATTTAATGTTCGGTATCATGAATACTTTATTATCATACATGAAAACAGTGATAAATATTTTAAAAATAAATATTTGTATCATGTTAGATGATTTTACATTTTGTGCATGATGAGTTATAGTGATGATTGAAACAATGATTGAAATAATATGAATGATGATATGGAATCATGCATATAATGATGAGTTTATATGTTTTAAAAATATATATAATGATTTGGTATTATATATGTAATACTTTAACGTATGATAATGATGAACGCAATGATGAAATATTAATGATAAAATTATTATTTTGATATTCATGACTTGAATCTTCCTTTCCTTTTGCCAATGACAAAGGGGGAGAAAGAGTTGCTAATGTGCTATCTTGAATTGATGTAAAGGATCATCTTAAAAAGAAATTAGCTAGCTTGCACAAGTCAAGAAAATGCAAAAACTTGTAAATCTTTAAATTTGCTAGCTTGTATGTAGTAAAACTTATACATCGTAAAAATTGCTAGCTTGTAGAGAAGCAAACAGCTGCTATCTCAAGAAAAGCAAAAATGCTAAACTTGCACATCTTTAATTGCTACATTGCATGATGATAAAACTTGATATTATATTTTTTTTTTCATACAATGTATTGAACATTTTATCTCTAAACACTTGATACTTGGAATATTTTAAAATGTGATCTTGATAAGAATGTTTCAAGTTGCTCTTTGTGCTATATCTTTTCAAATGAATCATGAGCCTTGATATCATATATTTCATAATATAGAAATAACAATATTTCTTTGCCTTGTATGCCTTATGTGATGATTGTACATCAATTTGCTTTATTATGAATTATATGAATCTTGATCGTGAACTTGTTAAGAAAAATTTTAATGAAACATGAATCATATCTTTGGTATTCATGAATTGATCCTTATTGATATATTTCATGAATTCTTTGCATATTTAGCTTGTTGAATGGTTGAAAATTTTAGCCATTGAGTCCTCCCTTTCTTTTTGACTTTAATAAAGGGGGAGAAGGTTTTGCTAGCTTGTGCATTGAAAATGAAAGTAAACTTCCTAACATGCTACGGAAGTAAAACTTGCAAGCTTGCACTTCTCAAAAAGAGAAGAAAGATCTTGCCTATCGAAAGAAGCAAAAAGTGCAAAACTTAGAAAACTTGCAACAAAATTGCTGTTACCATGCTTTGTATCAAAAATAGGTTGATATCCTTAAAAGCATCGCATTAAATTTTTTAGTGTATCGCAATGTATCACATGTATCGCAAATTAAAAATTTTTAGACTATTCTCATATCATGTTTAACAATTGATATCTTTCATTGATATGATAAATTATCATCTCATGATGTATCACATAATGATATCATGATTTGCGATTGTATCATGTGATCCTTGGTAAATTTTCACATTGATATCCTTCATGAAATGATTTCTTTGTATTATTGTCTTGTAAGCATCATGCGATGATTGAAATATTGATTGATGCAAAGTTGATGTAAAAGTCTAAATCATTGGTTCCTCTCCTTCTTTTTGACATTGACAAAGGGGGAGAAAGTTATTGCTAGCTTGCACACTTGAATGAAGAATTTGCTAGCTCGATTATTGTAATGAAGAAATTTGCTATATCAAACATCATAAATATTGTTACTTGCAAAGAAAAGCAAAGTGCAATCTTGCACAAAAATTCAAGTGTTGAATTGCCATGATTGAACTTAAGAATCTTGCTATGCTTTTGTGCTTATATGTTGTGATGAAAATCTAGCTTCATGTTGTAAAAACTTGCATATCTTTTAAAATAGCTAGAGCTACTTCTCCTTTTTGTTGATGACATAGGGGGAGAAGTATATTGATGACTTCATGCATTGAATTAAATATTTTATATATTTGTATGATGGTTTAAATAACATTTGATGAATGTTACTTGGATTTGGGATAATCCAAGTGTTCTATCAATGGCATATTGATAGTGGGAGTTTGGTTAAACTCCGGGGAGTTAAGGTTAACTCCGTTAGTCATCAATTAGTTGTCATCATCAAAAAGGGGGAGAATGTTGAATCTCGGATTTTGATGATAAACTAATTGATTGTGTTTAGATGTTTAACTGCATTTTGAGTGATGCAGGTCTACTCGATCAGGATTAGACAGTTGACGCAAAAGGAATTGACATTGCGCCGGAGGAGATCACATCAAGATATTGGACGACAGAAGGCTTCGGACGTTGGGCATCAGGCCAAGGAGAGCGAAATTGCGCCAAGGATATCGGGGTTGCAGAGGTCAACTACTGATTAGGCAACAAGCCATAAGAGAGGACAATGCACTGAAGAATCGGACGAAGCGCCAACCAATGATGTGCCGGGCAACAGAATGTCAATTCACGTTGTAATAATTGTCTAGATCGGAGTAGAGTTTTGGCTTTTATATGCAGGATTAACTATGATAACGAAGAAGACATAAAGCAAAACAAAGTGTTGGAGTCAAGCGCGAAGAATTCGTTGCGAGTTCGAGAGTTCGATGGAAGTCCGAAGGTTCGTCGGGAATGCTGTCGGAACTAGCCGAGAATGAGTAGGGAGATTGCTGAAGGGTTTTTCGGAAGCTCCCCGGAAGGTTCGTTGGAAGTTCGCAGAGCTCACCGAGAAAGATCGGAGCTTGCCGAAGAAGCTCGTTGGAACTCACCAAGATCAAATCGTGAAGTCTAGGAGCTTGCCGGGAGTCCGTAGAATGGTTTCCAAGAGTTTATCGAAAGACCGTCGGAAGTTCGCCGGAAGAAGTCTTGACTTGCGGACTTTGTAATAGCTTAGAAAATGTCTTTAAATTCATAGTTAGTACGTTAATTAGGGTTAGGATTAGGTATTAATCCTATAACCCAAGTAGGGGCCAATTGGGCCCGAGTTTGGACTGGTTTGAGCCAAGTTTGGAGCCCAACTAGTGAGTTGAAATAGTATAGGCAGTGGCACCGCTAGATTAGGCAGTGGCACTGCCCAAAACCCGAGAACTGAGCGGTGGCACCGCTGGACTGAGCGGTGGCATCGCTGGACTGAGCGGTGGCACCGCCCAGCACCCGAGAGGTCCGATGGTGGCACCGTCGGACTGGGCGGTGGCACCGCCAGTACACTGTCAGTGTCAAAGACAGACAGGCGGTGGCACCGCCAGCCTCAGAAACCCAAGATAATTCAAAATTTGGAGCCCAAATTTGAATCCTCTTGGGGCCTATAAATACCTCTCAATTCTCAGCTGAGATTACAACTTTTATGAAAGCAATAGATTGAGATAAAGGTCTTAGAAAAGTCTTTAGCAAGTCTTGTCTTAAATTGTTTGAGTGTTCACCTTCGTCTTCCTCTTCAAAAATTGTAAGAGTGTGAACCACTTGTAAAAGGTTGTAAGAGGGGTATTTGTCATTTCCCTTCAAAGAGATTTGCTAGTGGAAGTTAGGAGTCTCATTGAAAAGGCTTCGCAAGTTGATATAGTTCATTTGACCGAACCATTTTAAATTGACGTGTTCATTGAATGTGTGAGTACTTACTTTTCTGCAATCGTTATCTACACAACAGCAAGTTTCTGATTTTTACTTTACTCAAGTTACAATCAAAGCGAAATCTCCTTACATTTTACGGAATCATTTTCAAACTTACAAGTTTTAATCCACTGCACTAAATCAAACCCCCCCCCCCCCCCCTCTTAGTGCCGCTCTGATCCTAACATCCATCATATGGATGGGTATACAGCACACCAGTCTATCCGTTTATCACGATGTCCCTCTCGAGTAACCTATGATCAGGATTATTTAGGATATGTGTTTAAAGGTGAATCGATCTCATTTTCGTGATCTCATCACGATCCGATTCCCATTGCACAAATCCAAGGACATCACAATATATATATATATATATATATATATATATATATATATATATATATATATATATATATATATATATATATATATATATATATGCAATAGTTATAAAGTGATATATGCCAAAATATAATAAGCAAAAAGATTCTGTATCTAGTCACACGTATCATCACTCACATGATTGGCTTGCTGGGCACTTATGACTAGCAAAATCATGTTGGGCCGGAGGAACATGTCAGAAGATTGGACGTTGGGCCAGTGGATCGGTCGACGTATCGATAGAAGGCTTCGGTCCGTGGACTCGGGCATCGGGCCAAGAAGAGCGGGTATTGCGCCAAGGATATCGAAGTTGTGGAGTCAACTGGTCGATTGGGCAATAGGCCGTAGGAGAGGACGATGCGCCGAAGAATCGGACGAAGCGTTGAGGGACCAATGACATACCGGACAACTTGATTAATGCTTAGTATTAATTGTCTAGATCGAAGTTTGTTTTACATGTGCAGGATTAACTACAATGGAAGTAAGACATGCAGCAGGAGTTGCACTGGAGTCAAAACCATGATCACATTGGGGGTTCGAGAGTTCGATGGAAGTCCGGATGGTCGTCGGAGGTTCTGCGGGAACAAATCCGAGAAGTCCAAGAGCTTGCCAAAGAAGCTCGTGGGAACTCACCAAGTGGATCGTTGCAAGTCCAGGAGTTTGCCGGAAGTCCACCGGAGCATCGTCGAGGGTTCATCGGATGTTCGCCGGAAGTTCGCCAGAAGCTCGCCGGAAGAAGCGATTAACGCACCGGAGCAAGTTGTAGTAAATGTCTTAAGAAATATCGTAGTTAGCACATAGATTAAGTTAGGAATGTGAGGTGATCCCATTAACTTAATCTAGGGGCAATTGGGCCCTTGACAGACCCAAATTGGGCCGAATGGATCAGCCCATTCGGACTCAGATTTCTTGGCCGACGGTGGCACCGCTTGGGTTGGCGGTGGCACCTCCCAAGAGCTCAGGAAAGCTGGGCGGTGCAACCGCCTAGGTCAGGAGGTGGTACCGTCTGGGTTCAGTCTTCGAGTGAGACTAGGCAATGGTATCGCCTGGGCTCAATTTCCGAGCGAGACTATGGGGTGGTACCGCCCTTGTCAGGCGGTGGTACCGCTTGAGCTCGGTCTCCGAGAGGTAGTACCGCCCAGTTATGGCGGTAGTACCACCAGGACCCCGGAAATTCAGGAGATGACATATTTGAGCTCTAAATTCAAATAAGTTGGGGCCTATATAAACCCCACCCTTTCCTGCATGAAAGGGTACTAAAAGGCACTGAAAATCCAATCTTACTCTGTGATTTTTAGAGCTCAAAAGTGTTGTACAAGCTAAAAGTTCTCCTCCCTCTTTTCTTCTAAGTTTCGATCATTCAAGAGAGGAGTGAAAATTCTATAAGGGTTGTCTCCTAAGCCCGTCAAAAGAAGTGAAACTGTAAAAGGGTAGTTGGCCTTCGCCTATTGAAGGAAGGCCTCTAGTGGACGTCGGTGACCTTGTAGGAAGAGGAAGCTAAAAGTGGATGTAGGTCAAGATTGACCGAACCACTCTAAAATTACAGTGCTCTCTGGTTTGCATTTTTTCTTGCTGCTTACCTTACTGCAAACCTCCATATGTGTTTTACTTCCTTATTACTTTTGCTGCACTCCTTTACGAACTCGCTTTCAAGTTAAGTTTCCAAAAATGGTTTTACGTCGGAAACGATTTCATCGTACGAACGCAATTTTAATTGTCGAAAGTTTTTTCACTGCACTAATTCATCCCCCCCCCCCCCCTCTTAGTGCTCTTGATCCTAATACACTTGAGCTTTCGCTCAAGTGGTCTTCTTGAGTTATAAGTACAAAATCATTCCTGTTATTTGGAAGGTTGTTCTCAAGTTCGTCATGTGCTACATAAATTATTTCGTAGGTCATCAAAGACCTGATAAGTTCTTTGAGAGGAAAATTATTCAAATCTTTAGCATCTTGAATGGCTGTAACCTTAGGATCCCAATATTTTGAAAGAGATCATAAAACTTTATTAACAAGTTCAATATTCGAAATACATTTGCCAAGAGCTTTTAAGCCATTGACGACATCCGTAAAATGGGTGTACATGTCAACAATTGTTTCACTTGGCTTCATTCGAAATAGTTCAAAATCATGTATTAAAATATTAACTTTAGACTCTTTAACTCTCTTCGTGCCTTCGTGAGTGATTTCAAGAGTGTGCCAAATCTCAAAAGTCGTTTCACAAGTCGAAATACAATTAAACTCATTTTTATCCAAAGTACAAAATAAAGCATTCATAGCTTTTGCATTTTAAAAAAAATTTCTTCTCCAAATCATTACATTCATTCATTGGAGTAGAAGATTTTTAAAAATCACTTTGATAATATTCCATAAATTTAAATTCATAAAAAGCAAAAAACTCTCATTCGAGTTTTTCAATATATATAGTATGTCCCATTGGACATAGGAAGACGAATGATAGAAAAACTCTCTTGAAAGTCAAAAAGAGTTATTTCTCTTATGTGTTAAACTAAACGAGAAAAACGAGGCTCTGATACCAACTGTTAGAATCGAGTCGACACTAAGAGGGGGGGTGAATTAGTGCAGCGAATAAAAATATTGGTTTTGAAAATCTTTTGTTCGATTAAAATCGATTTCGGAAAAAATGTTAACTTGAAACACGTTTGTACAGAAGGGTGTGCAGCAAAAGTAATGAGGAAGTAAAGCAGTTTGCAATAAAGATAAATAGCAAAACAGAAATACAAACCATTTTATAGTGGTTCGGTCATCGTGACCTACATCCACTCCCGATTCCTCTTCCGTCTAGGCCACCGGCATCCACTAATGATCTTCTTTCAATGGGCGAAGATCAACTATGCTTTTACACCCTTCTTTAACTTTTTATAGGTTTAGGAGACAACCTTTACACCCCTACTTACTCCTCTCTTAAATTGCACTAACACTTAGCTTTTAGAGGAGTTCTCACAAAATTATAATAGTGTTTTTCTTCTTTTTTGCTCTCAATTCTTATGTCTGTTAACCAAGGATGAGAGGGTTGTTTATAGGCCTCAAGTGGATTTAAACTTTGAGCCTAAAAGTCTCTCATCTCGGGTTTTTCGGGTTCTGGCGGTACCACCGCCTGTGCTAGGCGGTACCATCACCTGCAGCATTGACACTAGCGGTACCACCGTCCAGTCTAGCGGTACCACCGCTTGACAGTCTCTCGGAGACTATGTCTGGGTAGTACCACCGCCCAGACTGACAATCTAGGAGATTGTGCTATGATGGTTCCATCTGTTGGGTCACTGTTTGGGCCTTTCACTTGACCCAACACAACCCAAACTTGGGCCCAATTGGCCCCTAATTGAGTTGGTCTAATTACATTTTAAACCAACTCAATTAGACTCTAAACTAACTCGATCTAAAAATAATTAATTACAAGCGAATCTTATGTTGTCCGGCATGTCATTGGTTCTTCCGGCACTTCGTCCGATCCTTCGGTGCTTTATCCGATCCTTCGATACATCGTTCTCTCCTACGACGTATTGCCCAATCAGCATGTTGTCTTCTCAAAACATCCGATCTCCTTGGCACAATGTCCGATCTTCTTGACCCGATGCCCGAATTCATGGATCGAAGCTTTTTGCCAATATGTCGACCGATCCTCTAGCCCGACGTCCAATCTTCTGAAATGTTTGCTCCGGCACAACGTATGATTCCTCTTGCTTTAATCGATTTGCCTTTTCTGATCGAAGCTAGCCCTTCATCACTTAAACACACATTAGATGACAAACACATCAATTGATTTCATAATCAAAATCGAAGATTCAACAGTGCTAAGGAGATCAGATGTTGTGAGAAGACAACATGCTGATTGGGCAATACACCGAAGGAGAGGACGATACGCCGAAGGATCGGACGAAGCACCGGAAGAACCAATGACATGTTGGACAACATAGGATTCGCTTATAATCGATTATGTTTAGATCGAGTTGGTTTAGAATGTAATTAGACCAACTCAATTATAGGCCAATTAGGCCCAAGCTTCGGTTGTAAAAGGCCTAAACAGTGACCTAACAGGTGGAACTGTCGTGGCATAGTCTCCGAGACTGTGTCAGGCGGTGGTATCGCCAAATTGGGCGGTGGCACTGCCTAGACACAGTCTTCGAGAGATTGTCAAGCGATGGTACCACCAGACTGGGTGGTGGTATCGCTCGATGCAGGGTGTCAAGCGGTGGTACTGCTAGACTAGGCGGTGGTACCGCCTAGTGTCAATGCTGTAGGCGGTGGTACCGCCTAGTGTCAATGCTATAGGCGGTGGTACCGCTAGGACCCGGGAAACCATGATGAAACACTTTTAGGCTCCAAGTTTGAATCCACTTGATGCCTATAAATACCCCTCTTATCTCTGATTAACTTACACAAGAATTAAGAGCAAAAAGGAAGAAAACGATGTGGTAATCTTATGTGAACTCCTCTCAAACTCTAAGTATTAGTGTGGTTTAAGAGAGGAGTAAGTGGGGGTGTAAAGGTTCTCTCCTGAGCCTGTCAAAAGAAGAATAGAGTTGTAAGAAGATGGTTGGTCTTCGCCTATTGAAGGAAGACCGTTAATGGATGCTAGTGGCCTTAACGGAAGAAGAATCAGGAGTGGATGTAGGTCATGACGATCGAACCACTATAAAATCTGGTTTGCATTTCTGCTTTGCTATTTATATTTATTGGAAACTGCCATACTTCCTCATTGCTTTAGCTGCATATTCTTACGAACGTGTTTCAGGTTAACATCTTTCCAAAATTGATTTTAATCGAACGAAAGATTTTTGAACCGACGCAATATTTCTACAGCATTAATTCACCACCACCCCCCCCCCCTCTTAGTGCCGACTCGATCCTAATAACTTTTATAACGAAAATCTCATACTTTTGTTCACACTTTTCATGCTCTTTCATGCAGAAAAGAGTGAGGTATTTATAGGCCCTAATGGCTTCAAAATAGAGCCAAAAAGTATTTTATCCCAGTTTCCGTGGTACTAGCGATGCCACCGTTAGTATTAAGCGGTACCATCACTTGCAGACTAACACTGGGTGATACCACTACCCAGTTTGGGTAGTATAATTGCTTGATAGAGCCTCGGAGATCCAGCTCTAGTAGTACCATCGCTTAACAAGGCGATACCACCGCTTCGCCGCATTAACTACCGATGGTACAACCACCCAGTTTGTGCAATACCACTGCCTAGACCACCTGGGAGGCTGAGCCTCAAGCGGTGTCACTACCTAACGTGGCTCTAATGACTGAATGGGCCATCCAACTGACCCAATTCAACCCTGTTAAAGGCTCAATTAGCCTCTAATTGAGTTAGTAGGATTTTTCCCAAAACTAATTCAAATTAAAATCTTAACTACGATAGTTAAGACTAAAATAATTACGATACACGTAACCTAAGTTGTCTGGCATGTCAATTGTTCAATCGAACTCTCAGTGAACTTCTAGTTATCTTCCAACAAGCTTTCGGTGAACTCCTGACGAGTTTTCAACAAACTCCCGGTGAACTTTCGGTGAGCTTTCACTACATTATATGATCCTTTGGTGTATCCCCGATTCATCCGACCCAATGCTTGATTATTAACTCCAGCGCAACTTTGATTCTTCTTTAATCATTTTGCCTTTCTCACAATCGTAGTTAGTCCTACATCACTTAACTCAGCACATGCATTAGATCATTAATTCACCAATTGATTTCATCATCAAAATCCAAAATTCAACAAACCTTGTAGCCGCACAATAAAAAATGAAACACCAAGCTGATAAACACTGAAGTGGATGAGAATTTACCGTGGGTGATTGGGTTTTCCTTCGTCTTCAACCCTACAAGAAAACTTCTATAAAGGTCTAATCTTCCATGAAGTTGTCTCGATTTTTTTTTTGGTCTTATAAAGTATTAGAACGCAATGGACCAGTTGCCTACTACTTAGATTTGCCTGTTAGCTCTAAAATACATCTAGTTTTTCATGTTTCCTGCCTTAAGAGAAAGTTGGGTAAAGATGAGATAGTCATTTGCTGGACATCTCTACTACCGGGGAGTTCAAGCTCAACTACAAGCCATACTTGATTGAAGTGCTGGTACAATGGATCAACTTATCAAAGGAAGATGCCACTTGGTTATCTACCAAGTGCTAAAAGAGAAGTTTTCAGAATTTGATGCTGCTCAACCTTGAGATAAAGCTAAACTAAAAGTGGAGGAATTGTGAGGATCCCTCTATTTTCTGAGTTAATTTTTTAATATTGTTTTGTTAAGTTTATTTGTTTTGGATATGATTTTATTTAATATTTATTTATTATTAAGAATCAAGTTCTAATAAACTTTCGGTGGAACTCTATAAGTATACTTATATATATATTTTTTTTAAGCAAACAATGAAATCTTATTCAGTATTTTGACAAACCATAAGAGGTCGATCCCCTCGAAATGATCAGGATGTCTCCTTGAAGTGATCATCCCTTTTTCTCTCCTTCAATAAAATCCTATAGTCTTTTCAGGCTTTTACTTAGATATTGTTTGACGAATATCTTGATTATCCATATCAAAAGCAAAAAAATCTCTGCCCGATTTAGGAAATAAAAAAGTAAATCTAAAGCCCAATCTTCTCCGCTGAAACTACTTTTGGCAGCTGCTGATTAAAATGAATCATACGACATTCTAGCTAACGTGACCGGTAGGGATCTTCTCATATTAGAAGGTTCTGGGATCAAAACTCATATTCACTATTTACTTTTTGTCAAAAAAAATAAAAATAATATAAAAGTAAGTAAAAAAATGATAAAATATATCATGATTTTATCACTTTTCATGTTGAGGCTTCCAAGGGTTTGATTGGCGTTTAGATGGGTGATTCTACTCAAACAGGTAATGATTTTAAATGTAGAGTTTGAAAAAAAAAAAACAAATTATTAACCTACTGATGGTGTATTAGACATTCGATAAATTTTTACAGATATTATTAAGTTTATTTGGTAAAAATTTTAATTATTGAATTAACGTATCGTAGATCATACTGATTGTAAGATATTTTTTTAGAATATTTTAGCTAGTTGTAAAAATTTTAATTGTTGAACGATCAACTGTTGTCGACATAGGTCGACAGGTGTTGTTTTGACTTCGTTGAGATTACATTTGACAGTGATGTCAAACTTGCAACCACAAGTAGTTGCTTCTAGACCGGCAGGCTAATTCTAGATTTGGAATCACATCAAGTTCTATATATAGCCAACGTGCCCTGAGGAACCCAAATTTCTAATCGCACGTGTTGACTCGTGTGGCCACGTACAGACTTCTTCATACCACCATGACATAAAGAAACAACATCAAGTCATATATATATATATATATATATATATATATATATATATATATATATATATATATAGGGGTTGGTGTTAAGTGATTCATGGTAGAGTAAATTGTTAGTGTCACGCACAATTTGTTAAAAACTCTTACCTAATCTCTAAAGAATTTTTCCTCAATCTCTCAAGGACAACTCTAATATACTCAAAAGTGTTTTATCTCTATATCCCTCTTTCTCATCAAGATCCTAATGGAATAATCAAATCATATTATCCTACTGTTTCATTCTATACCTAAAACTTTTTTCCTCCAAGTTACCTAGTTCTCTAAATAAATAAGTTCATATGAGGAATCCAAAGATGCATAATAACTCTAAGAGAGTTCGACTCCATTTTCTTTTCAACCAAGACACCCAGCTGTCTCCTAAATCTCCGGAAAGGAAACAGAGTTTTCTACCATAAGAGTATGCATCTCCTTTTCATGCTCTTCATCCAGAAGAACAATCTTTGCGGTAGAAAAAAAGACTAGGTTTGGTTTCCGTGTCTATGTGTGTTACACCTGTCTCTAATGAATGGCCAATGAAAAATCTCCGTAACACTGAAGTCTCCTGAAATATTGATGGAAGACAAACCTGAGCTTCCACCGTAAGTGAAGGAGGGTGAGAGGGCAAGTGTCATGTATCTGGGTGATCAGTACATCTCCTTCTTGAACAGCTGCTGTGTCATCGCTCGTTAACTGGTTAGGATGCCATCCATCATCGTTAGGCTTTGGAAGTCAAAGGAGCAGTTGTTTCTACTAAAGTCTCATCCTAAATTGTATTAAATTCCTATAATATTCTTGCTGGAATAAATGATATAAGCCTTTATTTCCTTATCCTATTTAGTAGTAAGGAATCAAAGCAACTGGTAGTGTTTGGCATGCATAGCCCAAATGAATACCCAGAAATCATCCACAAAGAAGAAGAGAAATGCTTTACATTATAGCAGTACATATGGATTACACAATGCTGTACCACATGAGCATCTACTTCACATGATTCCTTTCATTTTGTACAAGTATTGAAGTACCTGATGATCTTTGGAAAGAAGAAACATGACCAACATATATATATATATATATATATATATATATATATATATATATATATATATAGACCATTCATCAAGGAGAGAGCTTTTGATCACTAGGAATGGAGTTGTGGCCCTTCGACGGGGCGGACGGCGGGACCGGGACTCCCCTACTGAGGAAGTTGAACATGTAGCAGCGAGGTATTTTGTGAGATGTGTGATGCATCCGGCGAAGAAGCTCGTCAAGTTGTCTCTCGCCCGCGGGAACATCTCTTGTCATGCGACAGGCGCTGCATGGCCGAAGAAGAAGAAGAAGAAACACAAGAGAAGGAAGAAAGCAAGAATAGATGTATGAACGAGGAGGAGGAGGACCAGCCATGAGGAGAGCCTCTATGGAGTATGGCTTTTGGAAGAGATGTTGCCGACGGTAGAAGAAGGGTTGTTGTTGTTAGTATGATGCATGAGCGTGTGCATGG
>NC_088334.1:35515000-35677500 GCF_036884655.1 Musa acuminata AAA Group
AGTAGAACCACCTAAGGAATGGTCTCCTAAGTGGTCTAGGCAGTGGTACAGTTGGCAGTTAATATTGTCAGGCAGTGGTACTGCTAGAGCTCGGTCTCCGAGCTCTGTCAAGTGATAGTACCGCCCAGTATCAATCTGCAAGTGGTTGTATTAGCCAATAATGGTGGTAGTATCGTTAATATCTCAAAATCTGGGGATATGATACTTTTTGGCTCCAATTCTGAATTCATTGGAACCTATAAATACCCCACTCTTTTCTGCATGAAAGGATAACAAAAGTGCAATCAAAGTATGAAAAAAATTCTAAGTTTTGGGGTATTAAAAGTGAGAAGAGTCCTCCTCCTCCCCCTCCTTAGCTTTGTAATCATCCAAGAAGAGGTGGGAGACTTATAAGGATTATCTCCTAAACCCGTGAAAAGGAGAAAGCGCTATAAAGAGGTAGTTGGTCTTCACCTATTGAAGGAAGACCATTAGTGGACGCCGGTGACCTCGACAGAGGAGGAATCAAAAGTAGATGTAGGTCAGAACGATTGAACCACTATAAATTCCGATGTGCTCATTTCCATTCTGCTTTTCATTACTTCCATTACTTTCTAATTTAATTGCTAGTTCATTTACTTTAAAACTGATGACTTTTTTTTGCTGCACTAATTCACCCATTCCCTATCCCTCCCCCTTCTTAGTGCCACTTTTGATCATAATAAAAATGACATAAACTACATGTCAATCTTTTTATAAAACTGACGACTTTTTTCGCTGCACTAATTCACCCATCCCCCATCAAACCCCCCCCCCCTAATAAAAATGACATAAACTACATGTCAATCTTACTAAACTCGTTTATTATGGCTTGCTTGAAGTCTTAAAAATATATGTGGATTATTCTCTATAAAAATTAGGTCATCCACATGTAAATAAATATATAGCATGCTTCCATCTTCATCTTTAAATCTTGTTCAATTTTAGAACTTTGTCTTCGTGCCCTTTCTCAATATATCCCATAAGTTGTTCAATATAATTTTTTTTCAAAAAAATTATTTAAAATATGAACTTCACATCTAATTAATGAATTTATCATTTGTTTTGAGCAGTCAAAGAGATGAGTAATCTCTTCATCCATTGCTTTGATCTCTTTTTATGGCATTGATCTCTTCATCTATTGCTTTCATCTACTTCTTTTCTTTGGTTGCATCTTCAAAAGAAATAACTTCATCATTAGCATAAAGACAAACAAAATTAAGTTGGTTAATCATCTCATACAATTTTTGCACGCTCCTTGCTCTTCTTGGTGTTGGACTTTCTTCCAAAGATAGCTTGATACATAAGATGATAATGGTATAAGCTCTTCGTTTATCACTTTCTCTTTTTCTTCATCTTGCAACTATTTTATATTTGTGCTCCAATTCTACACTCCATCTTCATCAAACTCCATATTTCCACTAACATATATCTTGTAATCTTTTGGATCAAATAACTTATAGGTTTTAGATCGTGTATTATAGCCAATGAAAATATATTTTGAGATTTTGTCTTTCAATTTTGTTCTCCTTTGATTAGAAACATGAGCATAGAATATGCATCCAAAAACCTTAAGTGAGAGATGTTAGACTTCTTACAATTCTAAGTTTCTTATAGTGATTAGAAACATGAGCATAGAATTAGCTCATTGTTGAACCTCTATTAAGTAGGTAGACCACACTTACAATGGCTTAAACCCAAAACTCCTTTGGCATCTTCTTGTTTTGTATGCTTCTTATTATGTTGAGGATAATTTGGTTTTTCCTTTGTGCCATACCTTTTTATTAAGCAGAATAAGATATCGCCAATTGTCTTTAAATATCACATATTTCACAAAAGCCTTTAAACTTTTTTGATGTGAATTCACCTCTATGATCAGATCATAAGGCTTTGATGGTATAACCACTCTCATTCTTCACTTATGTTTTGAACTTATTTAATGATTCAAAAAACTTTGGATTGTTCGTTAGGAAGTAAACTTATATTTTCCTATTAAAATCATCAATGAATGTTAGAAAATAATAATGTTCACTATAAGATGTTGAAGATATTCACTCACATATGTCAACGTGGATTAGGTCAAGAGGTTTCTTTGTATTATTGGTGGACTCATTTAAAAAATTCTTTCTTGATTACTTGTCAAGAATATATGTTCCACAAAATTGATTTGGAGAGTGAACGTGTGATAGTTCTTCCATCACCCTTTTATTTAATAATAACTTGAGTACATAGATATTCATAAGTGTCATATCCAACAACTACCTTTCAAGCTAGCATTCAAGCAATTATTATCAACATGCTTTATACTTTATGTTTGTTGGGTTCAGCAACTAAAAAAAGAGATGCACGAAGTTGAAGGCAGCGAAGGGATTGGCGTGCGGTGAAATGTGGCGGCGAACAAGGAGAAAAAAGAATAGAGAGGAAAAGAGGAAAGAGAAAAATAAGATTTTGAGTTTTTTTAATTAACGATTAGTTTTGATCCAAATTATATGTGAAAAATGTGGCGGCGCCAAACGTTATTAGTTTTGATCCAAATTATATGTGAAAAAATTTTATAGTAATTTTTACAATCCTAGTGTTAGATCTGAAATTTATTTTATACTTTCCTATTATAACTACTTAGTGAGACCTAAACTTTTCTTTTGATGAGATCCATTCATATAATGATGATATGTCATTATTGAGCCAAGATATATGGTATTGATGTTATTATAATCCTCTTATTATTTTAGAGAAGATTTATTATAAACCTATTATCATTACTAGTGATAGTGAAAGTTTAAGGTGGACTATGGTCCTGTAGTTTTTTCCATATTATGTTTTCCACGTAAAATTCGGTATTTCACTTTGTGATATATTCATTGTTCTGTTGTTTATATTGTTCTGGTTTATATGTGCTTCTGATATTAAGTTGGTATTTTGATGAGGAACCTATTTTGATACACAAAGAGAGAAAAAGAATATTTCGATATAACAGGTTTTTCCCAACAAGTGGTATTAGAGTCAGGTTATTTGGTGCTATTTTTTCTTATGTGATTGAAATGGAATAGTCAGATGGTATGATTAAATTGAACTCATCAAATTATTCCACTTGGAGGATAGAAGATTTACTATATTACAAAGATTTGTATAAGTTTATCAAGGTTAAAGATAAACCTTCTACTATGGACGATGAGGAATAAGAGGTTCAACAAAGAAAAGCTATTACTTACATTAGAAGATGGATGAATATAAATTTGCATGAGCATAATTCTGATGAAACCAGAGCTGATGTTGTTTGGCAAAGGTTAGAAAACCTCTTTGCGAAAAAGATAATGAGAAATAAAAGTTCTCTCCTTAGAAGACTTGTAAATTTGAAGTATAGAGATTGTGGTAACATTGTTGAGCACATAAGGCTATTTCAAAGTCTTGCAAACAAGTTGGTTGCTATGAAAATGAATATAAATGATGAGATGCAAGGATTATAACTTCTCGGCTCTTTACTAGAAAGTTGAGAAACATATTTGGTGACAATTTGTAACTCCACGCTAGAGGGGACTCTAACTATAGATATGGTTAAAGACAGTTTACTAAATGAAGATGCCAAAAGAAAAGAATAGGGAGAATCTTCTTCTGGTACATTTGTTACTGAAAAATAAGAAAGACGTGGAAGAAGTCATAGTAGGAATCCATATGATTATAGAGGAAGATCCAATTCTAGAAGAGATATCAAATGTTTCCACTATAATAGGACAGGTCATATGAAGAAAGAGTGTAGGTTTTGGAAGTGAGAATAGAATAAAAAGAATAAAAATGAGAAAGAGACCAATATAATTGCTGTTGAATGTGATATCATTATTGTTTGTGATGATGGTTTTGTCAGTCTTGTAACTCAAGATAGTAACTGGGTAAATGACTTTGGTGTTTCATTTCATGTTACTTCTCATGATGATTTCTTCAAATCTTACATTGTTGGTGATTTTGGTAATGTTAGAATAGGAAATAATGGTACATCTAAGATTGTGGGTATTGAAGATATTTGCTTTGAGACCAATATTGGGCGCAAATTGATACTCAAAGTTATCAGACATATTTTAGATATTTGTCTTAACTTACTATCTACAAGCAGACTTGATAATGAGGGATTTACACACTATTTTGGTGAAAGTAAATGGAAACTCACTAAAGGTTCTCTAATTATGGTAAGAGGAAAGAAACTTAACTCTTTTTATGTAATGGAAGCTAAGTTATACAAAGAAGAGATTAATGTCATTCAGAATGGTGAAAGTATAGATCTTTGGCACAATAGGCTTGGTCATATCAACGAAAAGGGACTTCAAATTCTTGCTAGAAAGTAGTTCTTACCAAAGTTACAAGGTACACCCTTTAAATCTTGTGATCGTTGCTTTGTTGAAAAAATACATAAAGTTATCTTTCATACATATTCATCATCTAGAAAATCAGATGTTATTGATTTGATTCATACTGATATCTATACTATATAAAATAGAACTCTTGGAGACGCTTTTTATTTTGTTACTTTCATTGATGACCATTCTAGAAAAGTGTGGGCTTTTGTTTTGAAATTTAAAGAGTAAGTACTCGATGTTTTCAAAGAAATTCATATTAGTGTTGAAAGAGAAACTGGCAAAAAGGATGAATAAAACCATTGAAGAAAGGATTAGGTGTATGCTTTCCCACGCAAGTTACCTAAGTCATTTTGGTGGGGGGCTATGAGAATTACAATTGACCTGATAAATCTTTCTCCATCAGTTCCTCTGAAAGGTAATATTCCAAAAAATTATAGAAATAAAAAGATATATCATATAATCACTTGAGAGTCTTTGGGTATAAAGCATTTGTTCATATTCCCAAAGTTGAGAGGTCCAAGCTTGATAATAAGACAAAAGCATTATCTTTTTGGGATATGGTCATGAAGAGTTTGGATACATATTATGGGATCCAGTGAACAAGAAGATTATTAAAAGTAGAGATGTGTTTCTTGAAGACTAGTTGTTTGATGATGGTGATAATGTTGAGAAGTCAAAAACCTCTATTTATATTCCTTGGAGTTTAGGTCCAGTTCCTTCACCTATAGTTTATGATGATCATAGGGGAGATGAATAAGAAGATTGTAGTGAGAATGCTAGTGATAATACTCCTACAGTTGATGATGTTGAACCAACTGAACAAGCACCTCCACTACCAACTGAGATTCCATTATGAAAATCCACAAGAGAGCGACAACCATATACTAGATATTCTCCACATGAGTATGTTATGCTTACTGATGGGAGAAAGCTAGAAACTTACAAAGAAGCTATTCTACATGGGAATAAGAATGAGTGAGTTAAAGCCATGCAAAAAGAAATGAGATCTTTACTTGAGAACGACACCTATGACTTAGTAAAGTTGCCTAAAGAGAAGAAAGCTATTAAGAATAAATGAGTTTATAAATTGAAGACTGAAAATAATAGCTCACAACAAAGATACAAGGCATGACTAGTTGTGAAAGGATTTAATCAGAAGATAGGTATTGACTTTAAAGAGATATTTTCTCTTTTGGTGAAAATGTCCTCTATCTGAGTTGTTCTTGGTTTGGTTGCTCACTTGAATTTAGAAGTTGAGCAACTTGATGTGAAAACAGCATTTCTTCATGTTGACTTAGAAGAAGAAATTTATATAGAGCAACCAGAATGTTTCAAAGTCAAGGAAAAAGAAAATTTGGTGTGCAAGCTTAGGAAAAGCTTATATGGACTCAAACAAGCACCTAGATAGTGGTAAAGTTTGATTCCTTTATGATGAGCCAAGAGTACAATAGAACCACATATGAATATTGTGTGTTTGTGAAGATATTTTCATATAATGATTTTATTACTCTCCTACCATATGTTAATGATATGCTGATTATTAGCAATGATGCTGGTAAAATTGAAAAGCTTAAAAGAGAGCTAAGGATGTTTTTTGCTATGAAAGAATTGGGATCGGTGAAAAAAATATTTAGCATGAAGATTTTTTGTGATAGAAAGAAAAAGAAGATTTGGCTATCTTCGGACACTTACATTAAAAAGGTGCTTGAAAGATTCAACATGAGTAAAGTCAAAGCAATTTATTCTCCACTTGCAGGTTATTTCAAACTTAATTCGAAATAATATCCTACAAGTGAGAAAAAAAAAAGAAGAAATGTCTAGAGTGCCTTACTCATCTGCAATAGGCAATTTGATGTATGCTATGGTTTGTACTAGGCCAGATATAACTCATGCAGTTAGAGTTGTCAATTGATTTCACTCTAATCCTGGTAAGGAACATTGGGTAGTAGTGAAATAGATATTAAGATATCTAAGAGGTACTTCCAGGTTATGTTTATGTTTTGGCAGTAATGAACCTGTGCTAGAAGGGTACACAGATGCAGACATAGCAGGTGATACTGATTCCAAGAAGTCTACTTCGAGATTCTTGATGACATTTGTAGGGGGAGCAATCTCTTGGCAGTCTAAGTTACAGAATTGTTTTGCTATATCAACCAAAGAAGCATAATATATAATAATTACTGAAGCTTACAAGAAAACTTTGTGAATAAAAATGTTTTTACAGGAATTGGGCTTGAAACAGGAAGGAGATACTTTTTACTGTGATAGTTAGAGTGTCATTCATCTCTCCAAGAATTCAATATACCATTCTAGATCCAAGCATATTGATCTGAGATATCACTAGATTTGTGATGTGCTTGAGATGAAAGAATTACAATGGGAAAATGTACATACCAATGAGAATGGATCATATATGTTGACAAAATCTTTACCTAAGGAAAAGCTTGAAGCATGTAGGCAAAGAATGGGCTTAGTACAGCCCACCATATGAGTTGGATGGGGAGAATTGTTGGGTCCAGTCCATATGTGGGCTTGGTTGGACAATTGGGTCTTTGAGCCCAAATCAATAATTAAAAAGAAAAAGAAAAAAAAAGTAAAAATGAGATGCACGTAGTTGAGGGCAACAAAGGGATTGGCGTGCGATGAACTGTGGTGACGCATAGAGAGAAAAAAGAACAAAGAGAGAAAAATAAGATTTTGAGTTTTTCTACTTGACGATCAATGACCAAACGTTGTCAATTTTTACCCAAATTATATGTGGAGAATCTTTACAGTAAGCTCTACAATCCTAATGGTGCTAATCTGAAGTTTATCCTCTCTGAGGTACTTTCCTTATATACCTACTTAGTGAGATCCAAACTTTTTTTTTTATGAGATCCATCTATGTGATAATAATATGTTATTCTTAAGCCAAGATATATGGTCTTGATGTTATTATGATCCTTTTGTTATGTTAGACAAAATTTATCATAAACATGTTATCATTACTAGTAATAGTGGAAGTTTGCGGTGGACTATGGTCCCATGGTTTTTCCTGCATTGGGTTTTCCATGTAAAATTTGGTGTCACTTTTTGATTTATTCACTGTTCTGCTATTTATGTTGTTCTGATTCATATTGCTTTTGATATTAAGTTGGTATTTTGATGATGAACCTATTTTGATACACAAAGAGGGAAAAAGAATATTCCGCTATAGTAGGTTTTTCTCAACAAGTGGTATTAGAGCCAGGTTGTTTGGTGCTAGTTTTTTCTTGTGTGATTAAAATGGAACAGTCAGATGATAAGATTAAAATGAACTCATCAAATTATTCCACTTGGATGCATATGATGGAAGATTTGCTCAATTGCAAAGATTTGTATAAGCCCATCAAAGTTAAAGATAAACCTTCTACTATATACGATGAGAAATGAGAGGTTCAACATAGAAAAGTTATTGCTTATATTAGAAGATTGATGGATATAAATTTGCATGAGCATATTTCTGATAAAACCAGAGCTGATGTTGTTTGGCAAATGTTAGAAAATCTCTTTGCGAAAAAGATAGTGAGTAATAAAATTTTTCTCCTTAGAAGACTTGTAATTTGAAGTATAGAGATGGTGGTAATATTGTTGAGCACATAAGCCTATTTCAGAGTCTTGCAAACAAGCTGGTTGCTATGAAAATGAATATAGATGATGAGATGCAAGGATTATTACTTCTCAACTCTTTACTAGAAAGTTAGAAAATGTATGTAGTGAAAATTTGTAACTCCATGCTAAAGGGGACTCTAACTATAGATATGGTTAAAGACAGTTTGCTAAATGAAGATACCAGAATATTTTTCTAGTGTATTTGTTACTAAAAAAACAAAGATATGGAAGAAGTCATACTAGAAATCCACATGGTTATAGAAGAAGATCCAAGTCTAGAAAATATATCAAATATTTCCACTGTAACAAGCTATGTTACATGAAGAAAGAGTGTAGATTTTGGAAGCGAGAACAAAATGAAAGGAAGAAAAATAAAAAAAAGACCAATAAAATAGTTGCTGAAGGTGATATCATTATTGTTTGTGATGACGTTTGTGTCAGTCTTGCAGCTCAGGATAGTAACCAGGTAATTGACTATGGTGCTTCATTTCATGTTACTTCTCAAGGTGATTTCTTCATATCTTACACTACTATAATGTCAGAATAAGAAACAGTGGTACATCTAAGATTATGAATATTTGAGATATTTGCTTGGAGACCAGTACTGAGAGCAAATTTATACTTAAAGATGTCAAACATATTCCTGATATTTGTCTTAACTTGATATCTACAAGTAGATTTGATGATGAGAAATTTACACACTATTTTAGTGAAAGCAAATGAAAATTTACTAAAGGTTCTCTAATTGTGGCAAGAGGAAAGAAACTTAACTCTTTTTATGTCATGGAAGCTAAGCTACACAAAGGAGAGATTAAAGCAATTCAAAAGGGTGAAAGTATAGATCTTTGGCACAAGATGATTGGTCATATCAGTGAGAAGGGACTTCAAAGTCTTGCTAGAAAACAATTCTTACCAGAGTTGCAAGGTACATCTCTTAAATCTTGTGATCACTGCTTAGTTGGAAAAACACATAGAGTTACCTTTCATACATTTTCATCATCTAGAAGATCAGATGTTATTGATTTGATTCATACTGATGTTTATACTATGCAAACTAAAACTCTTGGAGGTGCTTTTTATTTTGTTACTTTCATTGATGACCATTCTAGAAATGTGTGGATTTTTGCTTTGAAATCTAAAGACCAGGTACTCGTTGTTTTCAAAGAATTTCATGTCAGTGTTGAAAGAAAAACTGATAGAAAGCTAAAGTGTGTTCGTGCAGATAATGGTGGCGAGTATAGGGGTCCTTTTGAGAATTATTGCAGGTTCCTTGGCATCAGACTTAAAAAAACAGTTCCTAAAACTCCTCAGCAGAACGGTATGGCAGAAAGGATGAACAGAACCATTGAAGAAAGGATTAGGTGTATACTTTCCCATGCTGAGTTACCATAGTCATTTTGGGGGGAGGCTATGAGAACTACAGTTGATCTGATAAATCTTTCTCCATCAGTTCCTCTGAAAGGTGATGTTCTAGAGAGAGTATTGAAAGGAAAAGATATATCCTATAATTACTTGAGAGTCTTCGGGTGTAAAGCATATATTCATATTCTCAAAGATAAGAGGTCTAAGCTTGATAATAAGGCAAAAGTATTATCTTCTTGGGATATAGTCATGAAGAGTTTGGGTACAGATTATGTGATCTAGCGAACAAGAAGATTATTAGAAGCAGAGATGTTATGTTTCTTGAAGACTAGTTGTTTGATGATGGTGATAATGTTGAGAAGCCAAAAACCTCTGTTAATATTCCTTGGAGTTTGGGTCCAATTCCTTCACCTATAGTTCATGATGGTCATGAGGGAGATTAACAAGAAGATTATAGTGAGAATGCTAGTGATAATACTCCTACAGTTGATGATATTGAACCAATTGAATAAGCACCTCCACCACCAATTGAGATTCCATTGAGAAGATCCACAAGAAAGCGACAACCATCTACCAAATATCCTCCATATGAGTATGTTATGCTTACTAACGAGGGAGAGCTAGAAACTTACTAAGAAGCTATTCTACATTAGAATAAGAATGAGTGGATTTTTGAATCTCGTATTTTGGTGATGAAACCACTTGATATGTGTTTATGTTTTAATCTACATTTTGAGTGACGTAGAATGCTTCGATCAGGATGAGACAATTAAAGTAGGAAAAATCATGTTGTGCCGGAGGAACATGTCAGAAGATTGGATGTCGGGCCGATGGATCGGTCGACGTATCGACAAAAGGCTTCGGGTCGTGGACTCGGGCATCGGGCCAAGAAGAGCGGGTGTTGCGCCAAGGATATCGGAGTTGCGGAGTCAACTGGCCGATTGGGCAATAGGCCGCAGGAGAGGACGATGCGCCGAAGAATCAGACGAAGCGTCGAGGGACCAATGACATGCCGGACAACTTGGTTAATTGCTTAGGATTAATTATCTCGATCGAAGTTTTATTTTACATGTGCAGGATTAACTACGATGGATGTAAGACATGCAGCAGGAGTTGCACTGAAGTCAAGACTAAGATCACGTTGGGAGTTCGAGAGTTCGACGGAAGTTCGGACGGTCGTCGAAGGTTCTACGGGAACAAATCCAAGAAGTCTAGGAGCTTGCCAAAAGAAGCTCATCGAAACTCGCCAAGTGGATCGTCGTAAGTCCAGGAGTTTGCCGGAAGTCCGCAGGAGCATCACCGAGGGTTCATCGGATGATCAACGGAAGTTCGCCGGAAGCTCACCGGAAGAAGCGATTGATGCACCGGAGGAAGTTACAGTAAATGTCTTAAGAAATATCATAGTTAGCACTATGATTAAGTTAGAAATGGGAGGTGATCCCATTAACTTAATCTTGAGGCAATTGGGCCCTTGATAGACCCAAATTGGGCCAAATGGATCAACCCATTCGGACCCAGTTTCTTGGCCAACGGTGGCACCGCCTTGGTCGGCGGTAGCACCGCCCAGAGCTTAGTCTCCGAGCAAGACTGGGCGATGCAACCGCCCTTGACAGGCGGTGAAATCGCCTGAGCTCGGTCTCCGCCCTTGACAGGCGATGGAACCGCCTGAGCTCGGTCTCCGAGCTCTGCCAAGCTGTGCAACCACCCTAGTCAAGCGATGGCATCGCTTGGGCTCAGTCTCCGAGCGAGACTGGGCAGTGCAATCGCCCTTGTCAAGTGGTGGCACCGCCCAGAGGCTCAGTCTCCGAGCTCTGCCAAGCGGTGCAACCGCCCCTAACAAGCGGTGGCACCGCCTAGAGGCTCAGTCTCCGAGCTCTGCCAGGCGGTGCAACCGCCCTAGTCAGGCGATGCAACCGTCAGACCCCGGAATTCCGAGAGATGACAGTTTTGAGCTCGGAATTCAAACTGGTTTGGGGCCTATAAATACCCCACCCTTTCAGCAATGATAGGGCAACCTAAACCACCGAAAGCTTGATCTTACTCTGTGATTTTAGAACTCAAAAGTGTTGTAAAGTCTAGAAGTTCTCCTCCCTCTTTTCTTCCAAGTTTTGATCTTTCAAGAGAGGAGAGAAAAGTTTGTAAGGGTTGTCTCCTAAGCCCGTCAAAAGGAGTGAAACTGTAAAAGGGTGGTTGGCCTTCACCTATTGAAGGAAGGCCTCTAGTGGACGTCAGTGACCTCGTTGGTGGAGGAAGCCAAAAGTGGATGTAGGTCAAGATTGACCGAACCACTCTAAATCTCGGTTTACATTTACTTTAAGCATCTTATCTTTACTGCAAACCTCCTCAGTAGCTTACTTCCTTCTGCTCATTTATGAACATGTTTCTTAGTTAAGTATTTTCCGAATCGGTGTTAAGACGGAAATCGGTTTTATCATACGAACATCATATTTCAATTTGCGTTTACATTCTGATTTCTATCTTAACTGCAAACTACCTTCCTTACTTTACTTTAAATATATTTCCGTAAGCTTTCAAAGTTATTATCTGCACGAAATGACTTTTACATCGGAATCGGATTTCAACGTACGAACGCAGTTTTAATCATCGAAAGTTTTCCACTACACTAATTCACCCCCCCCTCTTAGTGATCTTGATCCTAACAATTGGTATTAGAGCCTGGTATTTCTCATTTCGGATTTACACCCTAGAGAAATGGCTCTTCATGGCTTTCAAGAGGGCTTATCGGTTGTTCGTCCACCGTTGTTTAACGGATTGGACTACACTTATTGGAAAACTCGAATGAGAGTTTTCTTGATTTCTATGAATTTAGATTTATGGAATATTGTTGAAAACAGTTTTCAGCTTCCCTCTAAACCGATGAACAAATGGTCGGATTTGGAGAAGAAGTATTTTTCTTTAAACGCAAAGGCTATGAATACCTTATTTTGCGCTTTGGAAAAAAATTAGTTCAATCGGATTTCTACGTGTGAAATGGCTTTTGATATTTGGCACACTCTTGAAATCACACACGAAGGCACAAGTAGTGTAAAAGATTCTAAAGTAAATATTTTGTTGCATGATTTCGAGCTTTTTCGAATGAAGCCGAACGAAACCATTGTTGACATGTACACCCGTTTCACGGATGTCGTCAATGGTTTAAAAGCTCTTGGCAAATGTTTCTCGAATTTTAAACTTGTTAGTAAAGTTTTACGATCACTTTCTAAAGCTTGTGAATCAAAAGTAACGGCAATACAAGAAACAAAAGATTTAAATATTTTTTCACTTGAAGAACTTATCGGCTCATTGATGACATATGAAATGATGCGCAATGCATATGATGAACACGATGAACAAAACAACCTTCCAAAGAATAGGAAGGATTTGGGACATAGAACATTTGAATACCACTCGAGCATAAGCTCAAGTGATGGTGAACAAGAACTACAAATGAGATTTAAAAAATTAAAGAAACAAAAATTTAAGAACAAAAAGAATGGAATTATTTGCTTTGAACGCAAGAAGAAGAACACAAAGTGGGATGAATCAAGCTCCTTCGAAGACGAGGAGAAAATCAAGAAATGCGAGGTGGCAAACTACGCCTTAACGACATTCAACGATGAGGTAATCGAAATCCCCTTAATTTATTTTGAAATTACTTGATGTATTCCATGATGCATTTTGTTTTTCAGAATAATTATTTTTCTTGAAAATTACATATTAAAATTTTTTTTGAAAATGCAAGAATATGATCATGCTCGTAATTTTGAAAATTACATGTTTTATGTTAATGGAATAAAATGTTAGATTTAAATCTAATTATCATATGTATGTTTTTCTTAAGAAGAAAAAATGTGTATCTTGATTATTTCTGATTTTGATTAAAACCATGCTTGATGTCTTAATGAAAATATTAAGAAGTTTAATATCATGCTATATGTGGTTAAGAAGTAATAATGTGTATCATTGTTATTTCTCGATTTTGATTAAATGAAATCATGTTTGATTTGAAGAAATGCATAATGATATAATATTAAATATTTTGATAACATGATTGATAATTTTATGCATGAGATTTTAAGTTATACATGATGATAAGCATGTGTTATTTTCATGAGTGTATTTGAAAAACATATAGTAAAAATGTGTCTGAATGCATGAACTTATTAAAATCATTTTTCGTACGTTCTTAATTCATTCACTTAATTGCTATGATGAGAACTTTACACTATTACATGCCTTAATAACATGTTGGAAATTATGTGTTTTGGATACAAAAATTTTCATGATCATGAGCATGTTTTAACTTCATGATTGTGTTTGAAAATCTATAGCAAAACCATGTCTGAATGCATGTAAGTGTTAAATTTTATTTTCGGATTTTCTTGATCCTAATAATGAAAATCTATTGATCTTGATGGGTTTATGACGAAATTCATTTTTCGATCGTAAACGTTGATGCATGTTTTTATTTAACATAAATGAAAAAGCATGCTAACATGAAATCAATCACTTAAAATGAAATGCTTAAAAAAGGAAAAATATATTATCAATGAAATCATGAATCTACTTATGTTATGAATTTTGTGAACCATAAAAATGATTTTGATAATTTGAATTTGAGATGAGTTCTATCAAAATCATGATCTTGATTTGACAAATTGAATGAGTTGAAAATGAATGATGATTTTTCTCTTGAATATAACTTGTGATTCGTCATTTTGATTTCTCGACATTTGATACATGAGATTTTATTATGAATAAAAATTTCTCATTAATCGATCTCCTATGATTCTACTTGATATTTTCTTATGAGGAGATTTTCTAAATGAATCATGATTTTTCTTTGTGAGTTTTTGGATTTATTACTTAATTTTCTTTTAAAACAAGATCTCTTCTTTGTACTCCTATGATTTTTCTTGATATTTTATTTAAAGAAGATATTTACTATATGAATCATGTCTTTTGGTATTAAAATAATTTTATCCTTCATGACATGATTTCTTTGTATTTATGGCTTGCATGGCTTGAAATGTTTTGAAATGATGTATGCAATACTTATGATAATGAAGTACAGGATGTATTGTATATGATGTGTATCATGAATGCTTTAAATGATGAATGTTTGGTATCATGATCAACATGTTGATAAATGCTTAAAAATTTTAATGTTTGAGTATCTTGTATGATATGCTCATTAATGATGATTGATTTATTTTTTGGTATCGTGCATAAAAAATAAGGTTTTTGAAATTATGTATGTTTTAATTTGAATATATAATGATGCACAAATAAGATTGATACTTACCTTTGTCATAATCTGAAAATTAATATAAGGGTTTTCCCTTCTTTATGACAATGACAAAGAGGGAGCAAGAATTTCTAGCGTGGACATCATGAAAAGAGGCAAACTAGCTAACTTGCACAATTCAAGATGAAAGCAAAAATTACACTTCTCAAAAGAGAAGAAATTGCTATCTTGAACATTACCGATAATTGCTAGTTTGAAATCTCAAAAAGAAATAAAACATGCTAACGTGCACATCTAGCAAACTTGCATATTTCAAGAGGCAAGAGTTGCTTTCTTGAACATCTCTAAATTACTAGCTTGCATGTTCTAAAATGTTGTAACATTGCTAGCTTGCAAGATGTAGTGCTTGCTATCTTGAAATCTCAAGAAAATGTAAAAATATTCTATCTCAAGATGCTAAACATGCTAAACTTGCACTTTACAATGAAAGCAAAATTGCGAGCTCAAACATTGCAAAGGAAGCAAGAATCATGAGCTTACACAAGAAAGCTGTCTTGCATTAGCTTTCGAAATATTTGCTAGCTTGTATGTAATAAAACTTATATATCGTAAAAATTGCTAGCTTGTAGTCAAAAGAGAAGCAAACAATTGTTATCTCATGAAAAGCAAACATGCTAAACTTGCACATCTTTAATTGCTAGATTGCATGATGATAAAACCTAATATTATGTTTTTCATGCAATGAGTTGAATTAATATCACAAACACATTAGAGTTGGAACTTCTCCTTTTTGGTGATGACAAAGGGGGAGAAGTATGATGTTATGCATAAGTTTATGCATAAGTTCATGATGACATGTTGCAAGTATTCATGATGAATATTGCAATGACTTGAATTTAGTTTGAATTCAAGGTTCTATCAAAATGGCATATTGATAGGGGGAGTTTGTTTAAACTCCGGGAGTTAAGTTTAACTCCGCCATCAAGTGGTTGTCATCATCAAAAAGGGGGAGATTGTTGAATCTCGTATTTTGATAATGAAACCACTTGATATGTGTTTATGTTTTAATTTATGTTTTGAGTGACGCAGGATGCTTCAATCAGGATGAAACAATTAAAGCAGGAAAAATCATGTTGTGCCGGAGGAACATGTCAGAAGATTGGACATCGGGTAGGTGGATCGGTCGACGTATCGACAGAAGGCTTCGGGTCGTGGACTCGGGAATCAGGCCAAGAAGAGCGGGTATTGCGCCAAGGATATCGGAGTCGCGGAGTCAACTAGTCGATTGGGCAATAGGCCACAGGAGAGGACGATGCGCCGAAGAATCGGATGAAGCGTCGAGGGACCAATGACATGCCGGATAACTTGGTTAATTGCTTAGGATTAATTGTCTTGATCGAAATTTTGTTTTACATGTGCAGGATTAACTACGATGGATGTAAGACATGCAGCAGGAGTTACACCGGAGTCAAGACTATGATCACGTTGGGAGTTCCAGAGTTTGACGGGAGTCCGGACGGTCGTCGGAGGTTCTACGGGAACAAATCCAAGAAGTCCAGGAGCTTGCCAAAAGAAGCTCGTCGGAACTCGCCAAGTGGATTGTCGCAAGTCCAGAAGTTTACCGGAAGTCCGTAGGAGCATCACCGAGGGTTCATCGGATGATCGACGAAAGTTCGTCGGAAGCTCGCCGGAAGAAGTGATTGACGCACCGGAGCAAGTTGTAGTAAATGTCTTAATAAATATCGTAGTTAGCACTATGATTAAGTTAGAAATGGGAGGTGATCCCATTAACTTAATCTTGGGACAATTGGGCCCTTGACAGACCCAAATTGGGCAGAATGGATCAGCCTATTCGGACCCAGATTTCTTGGCCAGCGGTGGCACCGCTTGGGTCGGCAGTGGCACCGCCCAGAGCTCAGTCTCCGAGCAAGACTGGGTAGTGCAACCACCCTTGACAAGCGGTGGAACTGCTTAAGCTCGGTCTCTGAGCTTTGCCAAGCGATGCAACCGCCCCTAATAGGCGGTGGAATCTCTTGAGCTCGGTCTCCGAGCTCTGCCAAGCAGTGCAACCACCCTAGTCAGGCGGTGGCACCGCCTGGGCTCAGTCTCCAAGCGAGACTAGGCGGTGCAACCGCACCTATCAGGCGGTGGCACCGCCTAGAGGCTCAGTCTCCAAGCTCTGCCAAGCGGTGCAACAGTCCCTGACAGGCAGTGGCACCACCAAGAGGCTTAGTCTCTGAGCTCTGCCAGGAGGTGCAACCGCCCTAGTCAGGCGGTGCAACTGCTAGACCTTGGAATTCCGAGAGATTACAGTTTTAAGCTCGAAATTCAAACTGGTTTGGGGCCTATAAATACCCCACCCTTTCAGCAATGAAAGGGCAACCCAAACCACCGAAAGCTTGATCTTACTCTGTGATTTTAAAGCTCAAAAGTGTTGTAAAGTCTAGAAGTTCTCCTCCCTCTTTTCTTCCAAGTTTTGATCTTTCAAGAGAGGAGAGAAAAGTTTGTAAGGGTTGTCTCCTAAGCCCGTCAAAAGGAGTGAAACTGTAAAAGGGTGGTTGGCCTTCGCCTATTGAAGGAAGGCCTTTAGTGGACGTCGGTGACCTCGTTGGTGGAGGAAGCCAAAAGTGGATGTAGATCAAGACTGATCGAACCACTCTAAATCTCAGTTTGCATTTACTTTGAGCATCTTATCTTTACTGCAAACCTCCTCAGTAGCTTACTGCCTTTTGCTCATTTACGAACGTGTTTCTTAGTTAAATATTTTTCGAATCGGCATTAAGACGGAAATCAGTTTTATCGTACGGACATCATATTTCAGTTTGTGCTTACATTCTGATTTCTATCTTAACTGCAAACTGCCTTCCTTACTTTACTTCAAATACGTTTCCATAAGCTTTCAAAGTTATTATCTGCACGAAATGACTTTTATGTCGGAATCGGATTTCAACGTACGAATGCAGTTTTAATCGTCGAAAGTTTTCCACTACACTAATTCATCCCCCCCTCTTAGTGCTCTTAATCCTAACATGAGTTAAAGCAATGCAAGAAGAAATGAGATCCTTGCTTGAGAACCACACCTATGACTTGGAAAAGTTGCCTAAAGAAAAGAAAGCTCTCAAAAATAAATGGGTTTATAAATTGAAGACTGAAAATAATAGCTGATAACAAAGATATAAGGCACGACTAGTTGTGAAAGGATTCAGTTAAAATAAAGGTATTGACTTTGAAGAGATATTTTCTCCTATGGTGAAAATGTCCTCTATCCGAGTTGTTCTTGGTTTGGCTGCCCGCTTGAATTTAGAAATTGAGCAACTTGATTTGAAAACATCATTTCTTCATTGTGACTTAGAAGAAAATTTTATATGGAGTAACCAGAAGATTTCAAAGTCAAGGAAAAAGAAAATTTGGTGTGCAAGCTTAGGAAAAGCTATATGGACTCAAACAAACACATAAACATTGGTATAAGAAGTTTGATTCCTTTATGACGAGCTAAGGGTACAATAGAACCACATCTGATCATTGTGTATTTATGAAGAAATTTTTAGATGATGATTTTATTATTCTCCTACTATATGTTGATGATATGTTAATTGTTGGCCATGATGGTGGTAAAATTGAAAAGCTTAAAAGAGAGCTAAGTAAGTCTTTTACCATGAAAGATTTGGGATCGGTTAAATAAATACTTAGCATGAAGATTCTTTGTGGTAGGAAGAAAAGAAAGATTTGGCTATCTTAGGAGACTTACATTGAAAAGGTTCTTGAAAGATTTAACATGAGTAAAGCCAAAGTAATTTGTTCTTCACCTGCAGGTCATTTTAAGCTTAGTTCGAAATAATGTCCTACAATTGAGAAAGAAAAAGACAAAATATCTAGAGTGTCTTACTCATCTGCAGTAGGCAGTTTGATGTATGCTATAGTTTGTACAAGGCTAGATATTGTTGAATCTCGTATTTTGATGATGAAACCACTTGATATATGTTTATGATTTAATCTACATTTTGAGTGACGCAGGATGCTTCGATCAGGATGAGATAATTAAAGAAAGAAAATCATGTTGTGTTGGAGGAACATGTCAAAAGATTGGACGTCGGGCCGATGGATCGGTCGACGTATCGACATAAGGCTTTGGGTCATGGACTCGGGCATCGGGCCAAGAAGAGCGGGTTTTGCGCTAAAGATATCGGAGTTGCGGAGTCAACTGGTCGATTGGGTAATAGGCCGCAGGAGAGGACGATGCGCCGAAGAATCGGACGAAGCGTCGAGAGACCAATGACATGCCGGACAACTTGGTTAATTGTTTATGATTAATTGTCTCGATCGAAGTTTTGTTTTATATGTGCAGGATTAACTACGATGGATGTAAGACATGAAGCAAGAGTTGCACTGGAGTCAAGACTATGATCACGTTGGGAGTTCGAGAGTTCGACGGAAGTCCAGACGGTCGTCGAAGATTCTGCGAGAACAAATCCGAGAAGTCCAGTAGCTTGCCAAAGAAGCTCGTCGTAACTCGCCAAGTGGATCGTTGCAAGTCCAGGAGTTTGCCGGAAGTCCACAGGGGCATCATCGAGGGTTCATCGGATGATCGACGGAAGTTTGCCGGAAGCTCGCTGGAAGAAGCGATTGATGCACTAGAGCAAGTTACAGTAAATGTTTTAAATAATATCATAGTTAGCACTATGATTAAGTTATAAATGGGAGGTGATCCCATTAACTTAATCTTGGGGCAATTGGGCCCTTAACAGACCCAAATTGGGCCGAATGGATCAGCCCATTCGGACCCAGATTTCTTGGCCAGCGGTGGCACCGCCCAGAGCTCAGTCTCCGAGCAAGACTGGGCGGTGCAACCGCCCCTGACAAGCAGTGGAACCGCCTGAGCTCGGTCTCCGAGCTCTGCCAAGCGGTGGCACCGCTTGGGCTCAGTCTCCGAGCCAGACTAGGCGGTGCAACCACCCCTATCAGGCGGTGGCACCGCCCAGAGGCTCAATCTCCGAGCTCTGCCAAGCGGTGCAACTGCCCCAGTCAGGCGGTGCAACCGCCAGACCCTAGAATTCCGGGAGATGACAGTTTTGAGCTCGGAATTCAAACTGATTTGAGGCCTATAAATACCCCACCCTTTCAGCAATGAAAGGGTAACCCAAACCACCGAAAGCTTGATCTTACTCTGTGATTTTAGAGCTCCAAAGTGTTGTAAAGTCTAGAAGTTCTCCTCCCTCTTTTCTTCCAAGTTTTGATCTTTCAAGAGACGAGAGAAAAGTTTGTAAGGGTTGTCTCCTAAGCCCATCAAAAGGAGTGAAACTGTAAAAGGGTGGTTGGCCTTCGCCTATTGAAGGAAGGCCTTTAGTGGACGTCGGTGACCTTGTTGGTGGAGGAAGCCAAAAGTGGATGTAGGTTAAGACTGACCAAACCACTCTAAATCTCGGTTTGCATTTACTTTGAGCATCTTATCTTTACTACAAACCTCCTTAGTAGCTTACTGCCTTCTGCTCATTTACAAACGTGTTTCTTAGTTAAGTATTTTTCGAATCGGCAATAAGACGAAAATCGGTTTTATCGTACGAACATTATATTTCAGTTTGTGCTTACATTCTGATTTCTATCTTAACTGCAAACTGTCTTCCTTACTTTACTTCAAATACGTTTCCGTAAGCTTTCAAAGTTATTATCTGCACGAAACGACTTTTACATTGGAATCGGATTTCAACGTACGAACACAATTTTAATCGTCGAAAGTTTTCCGCTGCACTAATTCACCCCCACCCCCCCTCTTAGTGCTCTTGATCCTAACAGATATAGCTCATGCAGTTAGAGTTGTTAGTCAATTTCTCTCTAATCCTGGTAAGGAATATTGGGCAGCAATGAAATGAATATTAAGATATCTAAGAGGTACTTCCAAGTTGTGTTTACGTTTTGGCAGTGATGAACTTATGCTAGAAGGGTACATAGATATAAACATGACAAGTGATACTGATTCCAAGAAGTCCACTTAGGGATTCTTGATTACATTTGTAGGAGAAGCAGTCTCTTGGTAGTTTAATTTATAGAATTGTGTTGCTCTATCAACCACAGAAGCAAAATATATAGCAATTGCTGAAGTTTGTAAGGAAACTTTGTGGATGAAAAAGTTTTTATAGAAATTAGGCTTGAAACATGAAGGATATACTATTTACTGTAATAGTCAGAGTATCATTCATCTCTCCAAGAATTCAATATACCATTCTAGATCCAAGCATATTGATGTGAGATATTACTGGATTCGTGATGTGCTTGAGATGAAAGAATTACAATTGGAAAATGTGCATACTAATGAGAATGGATCAGATATGTTGACAAAATATATGCCTAAGGAAAAGCTTGAAGTATGTAGACAAAGAGCAAGCTTAGTACAACCCACTATTTGAGTTGAAGGGGGAGAATTGTTGGATCCAGCCCATATATGGGCTTGGACCGGACAATTGGGTCTTTGAGCCCAAATCAGTAATTAAAAAGAAAAAAAAAAGAGATGCATGCAGTTGAGGGCAACGAAGGGATTCGCGTGCGGTGAACTGTGGTGGCACACAAGAGAGAAAAGAATAGAGAGAGAAAGAGGAGAGAGAATATTATGATTTTTAGTTTTTCTGCTTGACGATTAGTAGCGAACGTTGTTAGTTTTTGCTCGAATTATATATGGAGAATCCTTATAGCAAGCTCTACAATCCTAATTGTGCTGATATAAAGTTTATCCTCTCTAAGGTACTTTCTTGCTATACCTACTTGGTGAGACCTAAACTTTTTTTTTAATGAAATCTATGTGACGATGATATCCTATTCTTGAGCCAAGATACGTGGTCTTGATGTTATTATGATCCTCTTATTATTTTAGAAAAAAATTATTATAAACCTATTATCATTACTAATGATAGTGGAAGTTTGAGGTAGACTACGGTCTCATGGTTTTTTCCGCATTAGGTTTTTCACGTAAAATTCAGTATCTCACTTTGTGATTGATTCATTATTCTGTTATTTATGCTGTTCTGGTTCATATGTGTTTTTAATATCAAGTTGATATTTTGATGAGAAATTCATTTTGATACACAAGGAAAAATGAATATTTCAGTATAATAGGTTTTTCTCAACAATGTTCAATATGAATAACTTGTTCTTAATTATTTAAACTTGAGCATATATCTTTATACTTTGATTTTGAGTTTTATTTCGCATGTGCACATTATATCATTTCTCTAAAATTATCTCGAGGTTAAAATGTTTATCTTTATATCGGGTATATAATAGACATTAAAAATAAAATTATAATTTTTATTTTTAGCTTGAATAAAGATTTTATCTTTTCTCTTTACTTCCACCTTGAGAATCTCCAAAAAAAAAAAAAAAGACTTGCCCATTTGACCTCTTCATCTAGCTGTATATTCTCATGAATATATGTTTGTTCCCACACATGATTGTTTACTCTACTATGAATGTCTCCTTCTAACAATAAAAATATAATCATTTTTATTTTCATCCTTTTTCACATAGTTAGTCTGCTCATCAATTTGATTAGATTCATTATTCCAACATTTGGATGAATAATGCCTAATCTTATTGTAAATATAACAATGAACTTTGGGTTTACCATATCTTCTTGCTCTTGAAGAACCATCTCTTTCACCTTCTCTTTTGGGACATTCTTTATCTTTATTTTTATGTTGTGCTTGTCCTTGGCCTTTTCTAGCTCATACCATGACCTCGACCACAATCACAATTATGACATTTTTGGGTTTTTTTCTCTTTTAGCTTCTTCATTTTTATCTTTGAGAGAAAGCTTTCTTTGAAGAGCTTGTTCCATTTATTTTTATTTTTTCTTTTGTATTCTTTGTTCATGAGCTTGTAATGAGCCTATAAGCTCACTAATAGTCATGGTTTCAAGATTAATAGTCATGGTTTTCAAGATACGTTATTCTTTTAATAATATAGTAAGATCCTACATTAAAGAATCCTAGGATTTTCTATACCACTTAGTTGTCTTGTAATATCTCGCAGTTTCTTCTTAACGAGTTGACAATGACCTAGACTTTTGTGAAGTAGTCCAAAATGAATTTTGTCTTCTTTATCTTCAATGTTGGATATTCACCTTTTGGAGTTTGGAGTCGTACATTATTTACATTCACTATTCCTTTATAGGAATTTTGAAGGATCTCCCATGCTTGCTTGGAGTTGGTGGCAATGGCGATCTTCTTTATTGCATTTTCATCAAGCCCTTGACAGATGAGAAGAGAGCTTTCCTGCTCTCTTTCTCAGATCCCTCAAATAAATCCTTTTGGCTCACTATGAGTGTAATTTTGTATTGGATTCATTATATCCATTTTCTATTCTCTCTTGTGTTATCCAAGCAACGTCTAGATGCTCTAATTTTTATAGTTGTTGGTGAGACGAGGATAGAGAATGACATATTGGTTGTCATCTTGAATAACTTGATTTTGGTACTAGTTTATTAAAAAGAGTAAAGTTGTTGAAAAAGAATGATTGAGAAAGAAGATTAAAGTCTAATATTCAAATGTTCGAGTTTATATTTCATCTCATCTATTTACAAGAGATGAGTATATAGAGACATATTTATAAGAGGATTAAAAAAAATAATTTTTTAAATGATATCTTTTCTCTTCACGAAATATCTTGATAATTTACTAAACATATCAACTTTTGAGAAATTACAGTATCTTCCACAAAAACTTTGTCTTCTTTCAAAATATTCAAAATATTTTTTTTATTTTTTAAAAATATATTTATTTTTAAAAATATCAAAATCTTCATTGATCAAGATGATCATGCAAGACCATACTAATTCAACTTAATTTCAGCAAACCGATCATCATGTGAGCTGCTTACTTCTTTTGGTCAAATAGTGTCTGTGCACCTGTTACTCAGCTGTGTGAATTCACATCTTCTCTAAACAAGCATGATGAAGAGTGGCCAACAAAGCATCGGATGAGTTGTGAAGAAATGAATGATCCATGAGAACTGGACGAAAGCATAGGATACCAGCATGCTGATGAACTCCAGAAGTTGCTGCTGACTTGTCATCTGTGGAGCGAAGAAAGACAACACGCACACCATTTTCATCAAAAGATCTATCTTCCGTCAACGCTGATGCGGAGCCCCCCCCCCCCCCGGGATGACTCCACTCCCTTCTCATCTTCTTTTACAACGTTATCTTAAGCGATACAAGCATATAGAACTGCAGAAGTCTGCCAGGTAGCCATGAAATTAACGCACTAACAACCATAGTCAATAAGTCAACAATATCCATCCCCGAAACCCCACCGCCAACAAAGTCACCTATTCATTGTCCATGGAGAAGAAGAGAAAAGATCAGAAAACCAAAGCTCAAAACATCGTCTCCCTCCTCAGCGGCGTCGGTTCACTGGCTCCTTCTGCGAGTTGAAGAAGACGGTGGCGACGGGGAAGCTGAGGTCGTGCTGGGCAGCGAACCATCGCGTGTTGAAGTTGGCGCGCGTGGCCGGCGACGCCACCCCCGGCAGCCGCGACTTCTGCCGGAACAGAACCAGCACGTACCTGTGGATTCCCACACGCGGCGCAGGTCCCATGTACGGCACCGCCTCCTCCCCTGCCCACCGGAGAAACACACGTGTACGTAGTACGTCAAGCAGCTGTAGCGTGCTCTTGTCACTGGCTGCCGCCAAGTGAAGTGCGCCATGTGTTATCTTGTGGATTACTCTCTTTGTAGATAAGAGGTTAATATTATATGATGCAAGTCTATCTGAGATTGCGTGTTATCTGTCAGTCTCTTAGTCTTGTTGGGTGCTTGACTCCTACTTCTATTCTTCCTGATTGCTTACAGCTCTAATTGAGACTACAAATGCACTTACCTTGAGAAGGATCTGTTCCACCAGGCATATTAATCACCATCCTGAAACCAATAAGCTTATATGAAGAACCCAAAGGCAAAGATATGTGTGACACCATTTGTGTTGCTTACCAGTGGAGCCACTCCCTCATCGTGGGATCACTAGGACTAGGTGCATCAGGGTCAGTCATCACCTACACACAAGAAAACTTCTCTTAGGGTTTCAATTAACGCTCTAACACCAAAACAGTAAGCAAACTCACAGACCAAAGTGTAGAGATCAGACTGCTGGCCTGAGATATAGACAGACGGTGGGTTGGCAGCCATGGATGGCTTGATGTCGCAGCCGTTGTTCACATGCTTCGATCCAAAACTCACCGTCATGTTTATGGTGGGCACGAAGAGGTCCACCACATCTCCTATCACTCTCCCTACCACAAGAGGATCCACATAGCCAGCCATGCCGAGCTGGCTACTGGCTTCTAATAGGTTGTGTAGACGAAGTGAAACAAGAGAGACGGAGAAGAGGGATGATGTATATCTCGGAGGTTGAGGGTTGCTTTATAGCAAGAAGAGGACAGTTTGGCGTTGGACAAGGTGCGTGGAGGAGCGCCACCTGGAGGACAACGTAGGAGATGAAGAGCTGTCGACGGCACAAGTGGGTCGTCGAGATTTGCAGAGAGAGAACGATGGATGCGAAGCGAAATCTGCAATGTTGTTCGGCGAGATGCACGCCAAGTGTAGATGTCACGTATGATGGTGAAGTCGTACTGACCATTTTCCGCCACCACAGACAAAAGTAGCTTTCTGTCTTCATCAACGATTTCATGCCAGGGGGGCCGTCCGAGACAGGGAAATGCAAATTCTAATTTAATCGTTGTGAATAATTGGTTCCAATTTTGATTACAGAAAAAGGGTTGTGCATCGTCAGAGTCGGTAGGACAATCCGTCGATGATATTAAACTCCATATGGCACTCAAAATGACAAAAACTGCAGCCACTCACGTCAGCGGGATCAGAACAGAAAATATTTTTTTAATTTTTTTTTTAATATTTTATGTTATTATTATTATTATTTTGATAAAGGACTCGGGAAGGATTAATTCTTTCATTGCAATCTAATTCTATTATAGAGATCAGAGTTCAGTACAA
Source organism: Musa acuminata AAA Group (assembly GCF_036884655.1). Classification (NCBI taxonomy): domain Eukaryota; kingdom Viridiplantae; phylum Streptophyta; class Magnoliopsida; order Zingiberales; family Musaceae; genus Musa; species Musa acuminata. Next base: position 35,540,604 of record NC_088334.1, read on the forward strand.
ATCAGATCAGTGTTCCTTGTGCAGGTCAAGCTCACAATTATCATATGATATTGAAAGAAGACTCTAGAGATTTGACTCTCTTGATGGGAGCACTATTAAGTATGGTTCAAGAGATTATTTTCTATTGGGATACTAACAAATACTCTTAGCCCAGCATCCATCGAAAATGAGGAGACTCTAGAGGTTTGACTCTTTTGATGGGGGCACTAATTGACGAGGGTAATAATTACGATAAGACTTGTGTGACACCCCCTGATGCCCCGCGCCCCTGTTAGGCTAACACCGCGTGACTGACACAGGTCGTAACGCCAACCGAGGCCCATTAACGACCGCTCAGGTTCGACTCCGCACGCTACGTCAATAGCGATGTCAGACGTCATCAGAAGGTACGATCCTACCCCTTGCGGGCAGGCACATCAGGTAACACCGAACTCCCCTATAAATACTATTGCATTCTAAACGGAAAAGGGGGAGGACACCAACATAGATAACAACCCCCCTACGATTATTCACTGACTTGATCGTTGGAGGGGTCGGGTCGAGCTCTCCCGTCCCGACCTGTGTGTAGGGACGAAGGCGAGGCGCTTCTCTCCGGGCGCGTTGGCAAGGAACCCCCTCCCGAAGGAATCGGCGACCCGTCATCCGGACCCAAACCAAGCCACGTCGGCCCCGAGGCCACGGCTAAAAAGTTGTTTACACCAACATAATGGCGCTAGAGGAAGAGCCGATGTCAAGGGATCGCCAGGCCGACTCGGCCGAAACCGCAGTCGAGGGGGCGCATCCGGTTGGGGTTCCAGGGGAACATCCCCCGCGGACAGGTCTCCGTAGCAAACACCCTACCGTAACTTCAGAGCGCTATTGGCAAATCTTCAACGACCAGGGCTTGTTACCGCCTGACGCCCCCTCCACCGAACCATCGCCCGTCTCGTCCGAAGCCTTTCTCGACCTCACCCATCAGGTCCAAGTTCTAACTGGTATGATACAGTCCATTATTCCACTCGTTTCCGGAACGCTGCACCCTCCGGCCGCCGAACAGGTGCGACAGTAGGAGCTGCCTTCTCAGGCTCAGGCGCAGCCCCTGGAGCTTCCCACTTCGCCTCGGGTCCCGTCGTCCCCGCTCACGGATCGAGTCACGACGGACCGGAGGGGCCACACCCAACCCGAGGCCTTTCCTTCAGCCTCGACGGGCTCCCTGCGAGCCCAGTTGCTCCTCGTCAGTCAACGGCTTGACGAGGTACAGAAAGAGGTCCGCAGGTCGAGAGGAGAGCTCGGGGAGGACATACATCAGGGATCCCCATTCGTCCCCGAAATACGGGATCAGACGGTCCCACAGAACTTTCGTCTCCCCTCTCTCGACACGTACGACGGCTACACCGACCCAACGGACCACGTAGCAGCCTTCTGCACCCAAATGGCACTGTATGGAACTTCTGACGCTCTGATGTGCAGGGCGTTCCCCACAACACTAAGGGGACTAGCCCGCACGTGGTACGGCGGCCTGAGGACCGGGACCGTCGCCTCATTCGACCAGCTCGCTAGAGACTTCGAGCTCAACTTCCTAGCCAGCGCACGACCGAAACCGTCCGTTGCCTTGCTTCTCGGACTACACCAGAGGGAGGACGAGTCCCTCTCCCACTTTGTGAACCATTTTGCCATGCAGATCTGGGGATTATCCGACGCTCACCCCTCTTTGTTGATGCAGGCATTCATGACAAGACTACGACCTTCCCGATTCTTCTGGTCCCTCGTTGAGAGACCCCCCTCCGCGGTACCAGAGATGCTTTAGCTGGCGAACCAGTTCATCGCAGCTGAGGCTTGGATGGCCGGAAAGCAGGAAAAGCACACGAGGGTTAGACCGGAGCCGGCTCGTGGGCAACAGCCTGCCGCGACTAGGCGCAGGCTGGACCAATCCGACCTACCCACTCCAAGGCCTCCTCTGCCCCCCCTAGACGCATCTCGAATGGAGATATTTCTCCAGATAAAGGAGAGAGGGTTACTCAGGGCTCCCGTTCCGATGAAAAACCCGCGAGAGCTCGCAGACCAGTCCAAGCATTGCCGCTTTCATAGGCAAAACGGGCACGACACCGAAGACTGCCACGAACTGAAACGGCAGATCGAGGAGCTCGTCCGCGGGGGACACCTCAGTCGGTACATCCGACATAACGGGGAGCCCTCGCCTCTCCCGGAGGGCCTCGTGGAGCACCACATCGATGTCATCACTGGAGGACCGGCGGTTGGGGGAACCAGTATGTCGAGGAGAAAGGCATACGCCCGTTCCGCTAGGATCGATGCTCCCCAACGTGGTCCCGACCCCAAGGTCGCATTCCCTCCCGAGGACGTCAAGCCACCAGAGCACGATGATGCGCTTGTGATAATGGCTCGAATTGCTAACGCCCAGGTGAGGAGAATCATGATCGACACCGAGAGCTCAGCCGACATGCTCTATCTGGACACCTTCCAGAAGTTGGGGCTAACCAAAGAATCCCTAAAGCCTATCTGCTCGGCGCTCACGGGATTCACCGACGATTCTGTCTCGCCATTGGGGACTATTACCTTGCCCCTCACCTTGGGAGCGCCGCCCCAAACAAAGATGGTGATGTCCACCTTCTTGGTGGTAGATCTTTCTGCTGCCTACAACGCCATCCTCGACCGTCCCACCCTCAACAAAATCAGAGCTGTAGTCTCCACCTATCATCAAACGGTGAAGTTTCCTACCCCCGCCGGGATAGGCGAAGTTTGGGGAAGCCCCCGAGAGTCTAGACGATGCTACTTAACGGCGGTCTCGCTGCACAAAAAGGCGAGGACCAACCAGCCTCTTGAAGACCCGAGAGAAGAGAAGCGGCCGACACCACACCCGGAGCCGATGGCGCCCACTTGCGACGTACCATTGATGGAGGATCGCCCGGATCGGACGATCCAGGTCGGGTCGGAACTCCCGGGCAAGAGCAAGAGTAGCTCGTCGGTTTCTTACAAGAGAACGCCGATGTCTTCGCCTGGTCGCCATCCGACATGACCGGCGTCGACCTTGAGACCGCCTAGCATCACCTGAATATATCACCTGACGCCCGGCCGGTAAAACAGAAACCACGACGATAAGCCCCCGATAGGCAGCTCGCCGTCCGTGAAGAGGTGGAGCGTCTGTTAGCGGCTAGCTTCATCGAGGAAATCAAGTACCCGCGATGGCTATCTAATGTAGTGCTGGTGAAAAAATCTAATGGGAACTGGAGGATGTGCGTTGACTATACGAGTCTCAATCGGGCATGCCCGAAAGACTGCTATCCCCTCCCAAGAATCGATCAGCTGGTCGACGCGACAGTCGGGCATGCCTGCCTGTTGTTCATGGACGCCTTCTCCGGCTACAACCAGATCAGAATGGCGCCTGAAGACCAAGAACACATGGCTTTCATCACCGATCTGGGGGTGTATTTCTACAAAGTCATGTCGTTTGGGCTCAAGAACGCAGGCGCCACCTACTAGAGGGCCGTGAACAAGATGTTCGCCGCTCAAATTGGGCGGAACGTCGAAGTCTATGTCGACGACATGATCGTCAAAAGTCGCATGGCGGCAGACCACCTGACCGACTTGGCCGAAACATTCTCCACACTCCGGAAGTATGGCCTGCGGCTAAACCCGGCAAAGTGCGCTTTCGGTGTCAGTTCGGGAAGGTTCCTCGGATTCATCGTGCATGAAAGAGGAATCAACGTGACTCTGGAAAAGGTTCAGGCGGTCATCAATATGCAGGCCCCTCGAACAGTCAAGGATCTACAATAACTAAACGGATGGCTTGCTGCCTTATCCCGGTTTCTGTCTCGGTCCGGTGATCGTTGCCTCCCCTTCTTCCGGGCATTAAAAAACCCCAAGGACTTCCGGTGGACGGTGCAGTGTGAAGAGGCTTTTGGACAAGTCAAGCGACACCTGGTCAACCTTCCCCGCCTTGCTTCGGCCATTCTCGGGGAAAAGCTCAGCGTTTACTTGGCCGCCTCCTAGCACACGGTCAGCTCCGTCCTAACCAAAGAAGTTTCCGAGGAACAACTACCGGTCTACTACATCAGCCATGTCCTGAACGGACCCGAGGAGCGGTATCCGCCACTCGAAAAGCTCGCTTTGGCGCTCATGCTGGCATCCCGGAAACTACGCCCTTACTTCCAGGCTTACACGATTGAAGTAATCACTGACCAGCCGCTCCGGCAGGTTTTGTCTAAGTTTGATGTCGCAGGTCGGCTCCTCAAGTGGTCGGTAGAACTCGGGGAGTTCGACATACATTACGTTCCGAGGACTGCCATCAAGACCCAGTCCATAGCTGACTTCATCGCGGAACTAGCCGAAGGCGGGAATGGAAGCCCCGAGCAGACAGAGGAGGCATGGGACTTGCACGTGGATGGCTCGGCTACCTCCAGCAGCGCCGGCGTGGGGTTGGTACTCTTAGCTCCCGACGGACGCTCGTTCGAACGCTCCCTCCGCTTCGGGTTCCGGGCCACCAACAATGAAGCCGAATACGAGGCGCTCCTGGCAGGACTCAAGCTGGCCCTTGAAATGCAGGTGGACGTTATCCACGTCTTCACTAACTCGCAGCTCGTCGCCGAGCAACTTAGCGGTGGGTTAGCCGAAGTCACTAACCGATCTATTCTAAATGGACTCAAGAGGAGAGTGTTAGCGGCCCAGTCAGCTTGGGTGGACGAGCTCCCCAGTATTCTGTGGTCCTTGCGGACCACCCCCAAGACCGCGACCGGAGAATCCCCCTATAGCCTCTCATTTGGGACCAAGGCTGTCTTGCCTCCCGAGATAGTTTTCCCCACCCTGAGGACGACAAGCTATGACGAACGAGTTTCGACCCAGGGACTGCGAGCCGATCTCGATCTGCTCGAGGAGCGGCGCGCTAATGCGCACTTGAAAGATCTCTCCTATAAAAGGGCCGTCGCTAGAATTTATAACCGCAAGGTGCAGCCTCGGCCAATTAAGTTGGATGACTTGGTCTTACGCAGGGCCGAGGTTAGCGACCCGACCCGAGCACGTGGGAAGTTAGCTCCCAATTGGGAAGGCCCTTATCGGGTGATCGAAGTCATTAGGGTTGGAGCATACCAACTCACGATGATGCAAGGCCACGCTTTGCTAAAGACTTGGAACTCACAAAACCTCAAAAGGTTTTTTCCGTAATATGATGAGTTAGGACGTAACAAAAGCAGGAGTTACATTAACAAAAGCTAGTACAAACACAACATGTTAGGCAAACCACAAGACAAACGAGCACGATGAGAATGAAAACAGTCATATCATTTTCAGGGAGCGCATTACATTTCACACCCAAACAACAAAAAGGGGGGAAAGGAAAAAACATATACAGACGAGTCTACATTTATTCCTCTGGAGCATCGGGGCTGTCGTCAAAAGGGACTTCATCCGGCATGTCGACGCCCATGTCCTCGAGGAAGGAGTCGAAAGGATCCTCCACGACCTCCAGGTCGGGGTGGTGTGCCTTAAAGCGGGCGAGGGCAATCCGGTACCCATACTCGTATGAAACCCGCCCGGTCCGAACAAGGCCAAGCTGAAAGCCCGAGGATGCTTTGTAGTCCTCGATCAATTTCTTGCCCTTCTCTGGCCTCTAGCGAATCTCGACGGCTAGGGCCTCGGTAGCCCCCCGCGCTTCAGCATGCGACTCCTCCAACCGACGGATCAGCTCGACCGACTCCCCCCTTGCCGAACGAGCCTCGGCCATCGACGCCTTCAGATGCATCTGAAGCTCCTTATTCTTCTCCTCGGACGCCTTAAGCTCGGACCAGAGGTGCGTCGCCTCTACGTCCAAATCCGAGGTGCGTTGCTCGGCTGCCGCAACCACCTCAGGAGCCGCCCCGGCTCGGACCTCCACCTGCTTCCGGAGGTCGGCATTGCGATCACTCAAGAGGTCGATGACTCGCCCCGCGTCACGAACGCGGTCCATCTGCGCCGCGGCATAGTGAGTGCCCTACAGACAAATGGGTTAAAACAAGAGCTATCCAAACACATGCAACCGAACCAGCGGAACGACGCTCACCCATAGCAGCGACTTAGCAGACCTGACAAGAAGAACCTCCGAGGGCAAAGTATACAGATCCCGAGCTATGTCGGGATGAAGCCCTCCGTGGACAAACTCGGCCGCGGAATCCCCGTCAGCCCACACCCGGCTACCCCGGGAAAGGCCTCCCCAATGGGCCGTCAGCGGGTCGGAGGGCTCGCCCGGAGAAAGATCACCCATCGCACGTGCCTGGTAGGGCTCGTCCTCCCCCCGGGCTTGGAGGCGGCAAAGCTCGCGGATGGAGGGCTCTCGAGGGGCCTTCCCCACCACATCCCTACTTGTGTCGGCTTCGCCCCGCCCGAGGCTTTTCCTGGCGCGTCCGGCCGGTATAACAACAGCCCTCGCCGGCTGAGCCGCTGACTCCCCAGAGGCTTTTGCCGAGGAGGTCTTCGCCTTCTTCCGAAGGCAACTAGCCTCAACGTCCACTAGGGCCTCCCTCGAGCCAGCCCTCACCTTGGCCGGCGAACACGTGGACGGGGCCGTCGAGGTCTTCCCCCCACGAAGGTCTCGGAGAACAACCATCTCTGTGCGAAAACACCAACATTGGCCAACTGGCAAATTGATCCCTAAAGTAAACCCTAAAGCTACCCCTTAGGGCATACCTCAAGGCATCGGGCTAAGACCCGCCTCGACCAACCATTGCTCGGACATATTCCGGATGGCTCTTGAGGCTAGGAGGATTTCTTTAAGCCTCCGGAGCTCTCGGCGCTCCCCATCATCCAGACCCGGGGCGGTGTTGTCTATCACGCGCGCCGCCCATCGAAGCCCGAACCCCTAGTCCTCCGAGCGGCTGACGAAAAAGAAACACCCCTTCCATCCCTTATTACTGGAAGGAGCCCCACTCACTCGGAAGCCCGCCCGGGCGGACAGATAGTAGCCCCCATACCCTTTGGAAAGCCGGAAACAAGAAAGGAAGAGGGATTGGGTCGGGGTGATGTTAGCATAGTAACACTCCCCCAGGAACGCCACCAGATAGCGCCAAGAGTTTGGCGCCATCTGAGACGGGGAGATACGCCACCATGAGATACATGAAGTTATGATGGGGTGCAAGGGGAGGCGTAACCCGGCCTCAAAAGCATCAAGGGTAAGGGCGAAACCCCTGGGAATCGGATCGTACGCCCGTTGGCCGAGCTCGGGAGCATGGAGGGCGAACTCCTCCGGGATGCCATAGAGGTCCCGGAGACGACTGAGCGACGACTCGCTCACAGTGGAGTCGAGGTCGTGCGGCCACATCAGGGCCTCAAGGGCCCGGGTCGCCTTCTCGTCAGAAGACGAGTTGGGGTTCGACACAACCGCCGTTTGCTTGTCTTTAGCCAAGGAAGAGGGTGAAGAGGTAGGGGAAGAAGACACCATCCTTACCGACCTTTTGGAAAAGAAGAAGAGCGATCGGCGCAAATGAAAACGGTGGAGTACGAAGCGGCAGAATAGAAACAAGGAGACATTCGAGGGGCTAGCCGCACACTATTTATAGACAAAATCCCGCCAAAAACAGCGACCCTTTCTCTTCTCAGGCACGTCGCATCGGGTTGACACAAACATCATTCCGTCATAAATATAGCTTGACAGAGCGACCGACAGGCGCATTACACGTGGCACCAACGAGCTTGAGTCGCCGGTCTTCTCGAAAACTGGCGATTCACGAAAAGGTTCGACCCCTGGACTTCCGAACAGACCGAAGGGTACTCGGCCACCCGCACCTCCCGCAACACAGCGTAACAGATCCAATCGAAGTAGCTCCTCGGCAGTAGCCGCTTGTGTCGTGCTCTTCGGCCTCGTGTCGCCCGGAACCACGCCTGCGCGGCCTGTTTGCCCGAGTTCAGCTCCTCGACAGCAGCCACCTGTGTCGTGCTCTTCGGCCTCATGACGCCCGAAACCATGCCCGCACGGCCTGTTCGCCCGAGTTCAGCTCCTCGGCAGCAGCCACCTGTGTCGTGCTCTTCGGCCTCATGACGCCCGAAACCACGCCCGCACGGCCTGTTCGCCCGAGTTCAGCTCCTCGACAGCAGCCACCTGTGTCGTACTCTTCGGCCTCATGACGCCCGAAACCACGCCTGCACGACCTGTTCGCCCGAATTCAGCTCCTCGGCAGCAGCCACCTGTGTCGTGCTCTTCGGCCTCATGACGCCCGAAACCACGCCCGCACGGCCCGTTCGCCCGAGTTCAGCACCTCGACAGCAACCACCTGTGTCGTGCTCTTCGGCCTCATGACGCTCGAAACCACGCTTGCATGGCCTGTTCGCCCGAGTTCAGCTCCTCGGCAGCAGCCACCTGTGTCGTGCTCTTCGGCCTCATGACGCCCGAAACCACGCCCGCACGGCCTGCTCACTCGAGTTCAGCTCCTCGGCAGCGGCCACCTGTGTCGTGCTCTTCGGCCTCATGATGCCCGAAACCACGCCCGCACGGCCCGTTCGCCCGAGTTCAGCTCCTCGGCAGCAGCTGAAACCGCGCCCACACAACCTACTCGCCCGAGGGGGCTACCGCCCTTACGACCGAACCCAATCTGACTTGCGAGTCGTTCTTCGAGGTTCCTCGGCCATTCACTACCCAGCACCGTAACGGCTCACCCGACCTTCCTCGATTGCCAAGCACCACGAGTTTCACGCCCAGGGCGGCGTACCGGCCTTCGGCCGACGAAGAAAGTTCTTTAAAGCTGAAGCCATGCCTCAGACTTTACGGCAACTGACGCATAGCTTCCTTTGGGGGGGGAGTATGATGAGGGTAATAATTATGATAAGACTTGCGTGACACCCGCTGACGCCTCGTGCCCCTATTAGGCTGACACCGCGTGACTGACACGGGTCGTAACGCCAACCGAGGCCCATTAACGACCGCTCAGGTTCGACTCCGCACGCTACGCCAATAGCAATGTCAAACGTCATCAGAAGGTACGATCCTACCCTCTGCGGGCAGGCACATCAGGTAACACCGAACTCCCCTATAAATACCCTTGCATTCTAAACAGAAAAGGGGGAGGACACCAACATAGATAACAACCCCCCTACGATTATTCACTGACTTGATCGTCGGAGGGGTCGGGTCGAGCTCTCCCATCCCGACCTGTGTGCAGGGACGAAGGCAAGGCGCTTCTCTCCGGGCGCGTTGGCAAGGAACCCCCTCCCGAAGGAATCGGCGACCCATCATCCGGACCCGAACCAAGTCGCGTCGACCCCCGGGGCCACGGCTAAAAAGTTGTTTACACCAACACTAATAAGCACCACTCAAGAGATAACTCTCCTACCGGGACGCACTAATAAGTACTCTTAGCCCAATATCAATTAGTAAGTGTCAAAATTATTTTTTAAATTTTATCTAAAAAAATATAATGATATGGATTCACCCAAAAATGAACAATTCTCAAGCTTCCAACCAACAAAGAAACAATGATTTATCAAAAACTAAATCAAATTACGTCACAATATTGATTTGATCTTTGAGATAATTTTTGATATTTGGTATATTTAAACATTTAGAACAAACGAAATAATTGTAATACTAATTCTAAGATAATGTAGATGAGAAATTAAAAAAAAAAAAGAAAAAAATTGACTTGAATCAGGTAAATCAATTCTAGGACTTTAATTAAAGCATACAACATTTGTAATAATTGTCTTAATTGATGGCTTTCGGCTGCGAGGGTTGCGGGCAGCGCCACCTTGAGCTCTGTTTTCAGTACTTTGGGGGAGAGAGAGAAAGAGATAGAGAGAGAGAGAGAGAGGAGGAAGACGAGGTGTTGCGGTGTTAGATTAAGGAGTGGTGCAACCCCTTCCTCCAGTACCTTCTCGGCCTCGATCGCATCTCGCCGCCTTCCGAAACCCGAAATTTTTGGTTTGAGAGAGCACATCGAGGGGGATCGTTTGATGATCAGGGGCAGCTACGTAGTGCGCGGCAATCCTCGTCGATTCCATTTCCACCGCTTCCTGCTACGATCTCATCCTCAATTTTGGATGTTACTCCCCAACTTATGGCTCGGAATTTCTCTATTGTCTTCTGTTCCCGCGGCTCCTTGTCACTCTTTGGCGTTTTCTTCCTATTCCTCGGATTGTTCAGATTTGGATTAGGGTTTCTGGCTCTCGATTCGGAATCAGGAGGCCCTGATAGGGGTTGCGCTGCAGGTGAATTGATGAAGAAGCGGTTTCTTGATGTTCACCCCGTAGAAGAAAGGGTGGTCGTTCTCGCTGAGGATGCGTTGAGGGTTTGCAAAACTACGGCACGCCGGTGCGATGGCCTCCCTGAAGGTGAAGGAAAAGAGCATGGTAGAGGCGCCGCCACCACCTCAGGCTTGGTTTCGAGGTGAATGGCGGGAAAACCTTTAATTTCTTTCTTTACTTTAATTGACAACAAAATTTCAATTCCTTTAACCATTAAATTTAGATTATAGTTTATTTATAATTCAAATTATTGATTATTAACTTTTTATTTTTAAAATTTTATCCATAATGGAAACATATTCTATAATTAGAAATTCTAATAGAATATTTCATATTTATAATAATGATGATTCTCCGTATCAATGTATTGATTGGTTGCTGATACGATATATACCAAACCATACCAATGTGTCGATGCATGGTATGATGGAGCATACTGATAAACCGATATGTGTCGTCCCTACTGATCCCCTGTTAGACCGATACATACTGTCTATATAGAGCGGTATGACGAACCTTGATAATAATAATGTTATAATCATAATATTTTATATAAAAATTAATATTTTTCTTAAATTTAAAATAGTATTGCAGCGAGGAGGTGGAGGCTTGGTGGCGGTTCATGGATGCAGCATTGCTTGATGAATCTGTGTTGCAAGTGAAGGACAGGGATGCTCTTGTATAGAGGATTGTGAAGCTTGAGAAAGAGGCTACCGTTTTCCTCTTTTTTTGGCATAAGCTGAGTTCAAGGTTATACGAGAGTGCTATAATTGCCCTTAATATAGTGGTCCTGAAATGGTTATGCATTCTTTTATAGAGAGAAAGTAATGCAAGAGAATCTTCTGGTTGACAGTCACTGTTATGGGCCAGAGACAATGGCAAAAATGTTGATAAATTGAAGGCACTATTTTTCTGTTACTCTTATACTTTTCTTACAGAACTTTCAAGTTGGTTTGTCTGTACCATAATTATGATCTTTATGCTGCAGATTCGTTTGGCTTTATCCAATGAGCTTGTACAAGAGATTGTTTTGTGTTCAACAGCAACAACAAAACTGTAAGTCTCACTAACATTTGGGGTCGGCTATATGGATCTTTGCCGTCATTGAGATCTGTAATTGTTTGGTATTCAAATTGACAATATTATAGCTGATGTATCATCCTAATCTACTGTCAGATATATATGTTTGAGTGCTAACCTGTATAAGTCCTAAGGGTTCCTGCTCCAGGAACTCTGTGATCAAAAGCTTAAGATTGAAGTCCATCTTTTCTTGAAATACAACACCAGAAAAAGATAGTTCAAGTGAAGGACTGCTTAGTTTCTCATAAATCTTCTCCTAGGCAGCCTCTAGTGTTATCCTGAACAAACGGACACCACTCAGACTATAATGTAATAGTGAATCTGCATAACTGTTTCTCATGTTTTAGGGGTGGGATCCTCAAACTTTGTGGTTTTCTTTTCCTTTTATCTTGATGCCTTCAGTGTGAACAAAACAAAAAATTAAGCATATTTAGAGTCTGTTAAAATTGGTTCTTGGAATGGAGTGTGCTTGTAAATTGACAACAAATACAAGAAATATATTGTCAATTTGGTCTTGCTAGCTTTTATTTCTATTGATACTATATGATTCTTGTTGTTAATAGGTCTTCTATTGGTCGAGAAAAAGGAGACAGTTGCTATGTGTGAAGAAGTCAGACAAGTTTTGGCAGAGGTAAATGCTTCATCAGAGAAGTTGTTTGAAGGTAACTTTCCATGAAAGTGATAACCCAACCATCTTTCTGGATATTGGCTTGGGCTTATGGAAGCATCCTTTTATGCCCTGTTTAGCACCATGGATCACTTCCTTCTGAATTAGGTTATTGGTGCTCGTGCATAATGTTTTACCTAGAATAGATCCAATGACTTTGATTTGCTCGTTCAAAGTACTTATAAGTTGTCATAAAGGAACATATCATGACCCACTCTGCTTTTTTGAAATTAGACTCTGGAGTAGGTGCTTTTATTTGCTAAGAGATGAAGAGAAATATTAATCATGACTTCAATGCTTCTGTTTGAACAGTTGTATTATGCTAAAGAAGTCAGATCCTTATTTTGATGAAAATTAAATGATTATGGTCTGATACTTTTTAATTCTCTTTTAGGTTTTTTGTTTCTGGAATGCAATAACTGGCAAGCTTTCTTGTGAAATTGTTGGGTGAATTCATGCCATTGTATAACATGTCCAACTATTGATGAATCAGGAAAGTTTTGAACTATGTTGAAGGAAATGAACATATTAAAAGCCTCTTACACATTATTTTTGTTGAGTATTTTACTGTCTACTTTTTTTGCTATCGATTGACTAACTTGTCCTGATCTCTAGAAGCTGGGGGTCGATTTGGGTGGTTTGGATTCTGGTAAAAGATTAACATGACATGTCCTGGTTTCTTAGTAGTTTTGTAACCTGAACCTATTTGACTTGTAATAAGATATCTTCATCTGAGCTGCTGAAGTCAAGATTCGGGGATATGGTTGGTCTGGTCTATAGATATGAGATATTGATGGTGCCTTGATGCAGAATTTAATGGTTGACTAACATATGGGTTTGAGAAAGGGGGACAAAGAGGAGTGGGTTGAGATCTTGTCAGTGGGATTAACATAACAAGTCTCTGCTTTTAGTATTATCATCAATATTAACCATGTAATTTTTTTTAAAAGCAAGAGGTCAATAACTTCTTTCCTCTTTGTCTCTCAGTGATGCTGCCTACTCAGTGTTCGGTCAGACTAAAGGACTTAGAATAGGAGGCTATCAACAACCTGCTGGAGGTGAATTACTGATGGAAGACGGTGACGGAGAAGGGACTTGTAAATTGGACTGAGATGTTGAACCTGCATCAAGTTATGTCATGTGGAAAACAGCTGCAGAAAATGTCATGGAAGTTTATGAGATATTCCAGAAACTTGTTCAGGTAAGTTCAATCTTATGCAGTTGATCAACCAGGGGAATAATTCATACCTCAGGAAAATTCAAATCATATTATTCTTTTCTCTATCAGTAGTGTCTGGAAGATTTAAGTCATATTGTTTCCACTCCCATTGTTGGCTCCATTTTGAAAATAAAATTCACTCCTTTACATTGTCAGTTCTTAATTAATTCACTGGGTTTGCTGGATCAGTTGGAACACTGACTATTTCAGTGGGGTCATCTTGGTCCATAAATGCTTGAATGAAAACATTATTACCTTGCAGAATATGCTCGATACATCTTGATTTATGAATTCCCTCAGATACTATGCTCTACCATTTACAACCAAATAGACTGTGCCTACTTGAAATATTATTACCTTGTGTGATTGAGATGTCTTATTAGTTAAAGCAATGGTGTTCCTTGACAGTATTAGGTGGAGGAGGTCCATGCTCCTGCGGAGAGCAACAATAATGATATTTCTGGGAAGTTGGTCGGTTCAATGAGCACAGTGGAGAAGATGGGTTTGTGGTAGATGAGGCAGCTGTAGCAGAAATAGAAGCTGCGGCTCCTGATGTTGGATGGAGTGAAGACGATGACGATGATGAAGAAGACTATAGTGACCACAATGTTTTGGACGTTCTTCTCAACATGATAATAGAGCTGCTCCTATGTCCACATTGTTAATAGAGCTCTCTTTTAGTTTTCATGGGATGGGTATCAGTCATGTAGGTAATGCTCTTTATCGACTAGTTCTTTTGTGAATGCATGAGAGTGACGTATCCATGCTTCCACCTTGAGAACATGGTTCTTTCTACTCTAAAGCCAAGGGAATGCTTCATTTGGTTCTTGTCACTGTTATACATCTAATGTATAGTTGACATTATGTTCGGAAAATCTTTGGAAGCTCGTCTTGGATTTGGTTGCATCTGAAGTCATACATGCTTACGTACCCCGAAGTTCTTCTAAAGAACAGGTTGGAGACTTCCATTACTTGTCTTTAATAGCTTAACATCATCATTATTTGGTTGTTCTAATCCATCTTATGTTAAGAGAAGCAGGGTTGAATTGGCTATGCTTTTTCCGTGTCTTCATTGATTACCGGCGTTTAATGCAAGGACCTGCTGCAGAACAAAACCACCGCATAGAGCAGAGGAGCTGCCAACATATAAAAGCCGGCATGGATGGGGACTGGTCGTGAAGAAGAGGCGTGGAGTGGGTTCGTCTTGGCTTCTTTCTCTAGGGCGCGGTTGGAAAGGGGGGAGGGGGGGAAGGTGGGGTGGTCCAGAGGACCAGATCTCAATGCGTCACTAATGACTCCGGCCGGGATACTGCATCTTCCAAGTGCTACTGGTGGGTGGCCCTCCATCTCTGTCATCTTCCTCAAGCTCACACATGCAGCGTCACAGCAAGGCATGAGTTGTGTTCTCCGAGATGGAATTAGCTGTCTTCTCCCTTACTGCAGCAGTACTTCTTGTTCGCTATCTTAAACCTCATCTTCTGACTACCGGTTAGTTGTCTCATTCCCTGTCTGTAAACTTGTCTTACTGCCAATAGAGCGACATTTCATATCCAACAACTGAAAGTTTTGTTGTGATGATGCAGTTTTAGTTCCTGCTTGATGAAGCCAAGCCCCAAGTCCAAGGTCAGTTCAGCCATTGTCAGCCACGTAGCCTGGGTGGCCAAGCTTCAGAACAAGAGGGTATGTTCGCTGTCACTCGATGCTGCCATGAGGCAGGAGCATGTTGAAATAACATTCTAAATATGGGATCTCACCGGATGTCAAGTATAAAGATCGAGTAGTGCAGATGAAGTGTTGACTTGGGATTCGACCAGTGAAATGCCCGGTAGACTAGGATTAGGCGGCAGCAGGAAGTACTCCTACCTCTGTAAGACAAAGGCGTGGCCTTTCTAGGCCTGGAAACATAGCTTTATTGTAGCTTCTCATTACACCTCTTCAACGCCGTGCCTGCCCGTAAGTAATAACCATTTCTCTCGATAACTCTCTGAGAACAGAAGAAGCTTTAAACATTAGGACACAATGGACAATAAATGCTGCCATATTATTTGCTGTCTTATTCATCTTGTTTAAGTTCTTCCTTTCTTTTCCAGCTAGTTCGGTGGAGCTTCTCCCTCTCTCTGTTTCTCAGCTGCAGTGAAACTTGTCAAGGTCGCAGCAGAGCAACATTCTTGTAGGATATCCATTCCAATCATTAACGTTACCCTGTCCACGTGAGCTGGTAAGACTGAATAATGAACCAATATTATGTGCAGAATTCAGCATTTTGTTAGATTTAGTTCTTCTACGTACTTATTTTTGGAGCACAGTAGGGAAGAAACAAGGATAATGAAGAGATGAGGAGAGGAGGGCCAAATGGATGATGGGCTTCCTCTGCATGTAATTTCATGCAGGCACATGCATCGAGGATGGTCCCCATCCAAGACACAAAAGCCTGTGCCTAATCCTCTCCGTTTCCTTCCCCCCACATGCCCGCCCTCCGTATCCTCCTCCAACTTGAATGCAATAGTTAAAAAGTAGAACACGAAAGAGGGCTGTAAAACACAACCCAAGTACACTTATTACAGGCGGTCTTGCACATCCGTTCTTTCCCATTGTTGTCATTGCCATCATTACCCACCCTCGACATCCTCCAGCAATAAATGTCAACGTTAGATCTTCCTGCTCTTCGTCAGTCCTCCCCACAGTGAACCTTCTCTAACCTGTGATCCTGAACAGTTTGAGGACCTACCCACTCTACTTATTGCCATGCTCTGGTTGATCTCCTTTGGATTTGGTTTTGGGGGTCGCATCGGTTCTAGGAAGGTTGTCAGCATTAGTTCCCTTCTTTCTTTGGTAGCTGAATCAAAGTCTGAGAAAAGAAGCCACCCTTGGATCCTTTTCCTTTAGTCATACATATATTTCTTTTGTTTAGCTCACTTTTTTGGATTTTGTGGTAGTTAAAGCCTTGCATCCCACTTCCATATCTCCTGCTCTTTGTTCCTTTTCTTGATAGCCCGAGTGCTGCTTTCTCTGGGAACATTTGGTGTTGCTTCTGGCAATGCGAAGTTATTGGGTCCACGACATGAGAAGCTCTGCTCCTTCTCGACCCGTCAGATCTCAAATGGATAGTCTTTCGGCGTCTGTCTTTTGATTTGTGAGGCCGTGTTTCGTTTTCCTGTAGAGCCTTTGAATTTTTTGATGTCCAGATTAATGATGAGGGAGATCACTTCTGCGTGGGCTTTTCTCCTACTACCACTACTCATCTTTCATGCATCATCCGAACCAGAAAGCTCCACTGCTCGAATGGAGAAGGCAGAGCAACAAGCCCTGTATTTGGTGATCCAAGACTTGGTCGGCAACTGGTGGAATGGCACAGCACTTTATCCAGACCCTTGCGGCTGGACTCCGATTCAGGTTCATCTTTCTACACTAGAGATAAAACCAGTTCATATTTGAATTGCACACATCAATTCATCGCTTTGGGTTTCTTCATTCCTAATCATCAGAACGAGGCTGACTCGAAATCTTGTTTAAGACAGGAGTAGATTTAATTAGGTTTCTGTGACAACGACAGATCCAGCACTCCTTGTTTTCTTGTTTTGTCTTTCTGTATCTCATATATATATATATATATATATATATATATATATATATATATATATAATGCAGGAAATTGTTACTTAAAACATTTCTTTTGCTGGACAACCCATAAAATTGATCAGGTTTGAGATTTTAATTAGTTTGATAGTAAGAAAGAATTAACCATCTCCACTCAAAGATGTTGGTGTTTTTTCTTTGATGCTTCTATCTCTCGTCAACCACAAGCTCATACTGTGGAGCAGAAACAATCCTTGAGAAGAACATTGGATAAGATGCTCCAAGGAATCTTGGACTGTTACATTCATGTCATAGATTATGTAGACATCTTACTTGATTCAGATAACGAGACGGATGAGCATACCCATTATCCAGTTAAGTTTGTGAGCATAACTTCTGTTGTTTAGACAGCTGAAGAGTATTGATTGATGCCTTATGCATTACTGAGTTCTAAAATTGACTGATGCAGGTCAGATTTTTTTTCTTCTTGGATTTATCAGAATGATTTTTCTAAAGATTGATCTTTTTTGGACTTGATTCATTCCTATCTGTCAAATTCTTGAGTGCAGGGTGTATCATGCGATCTTTTTGATGGTTTATGGTACGTCACAGCACTAAGTATCGGACCCGTCCTCGAGAATTCCCTCCAATGCGCGGAGGAAGCGAAGCTGAGTCCACTGCTTTTCCAGCTCGAGCATCTCAGAAGCCTCTCCTTCTTCAACTGTTTCTCCTCTCATCGACCCACTGCCGTTCCATCAAGCAGCAAGTGGGAGAAGCTAGCTGGAAGCTTTCAAACCCTGGAGTTCCGCTCGAATCGAGGCCTCGTCGGAGAAATCCCAGCCAACCTTGGCCACCTCAGTAACCTACAGTCCCTTGTGCTGGTCGACAACTCTTTGGCTGGAGAGCTGCCAGTGGAGCTTGGCAACTTAGTCCACCTGAAGCGGCTCATGCTCTCCGGGAATAAGTTCTCTGGCCAATTCCCAGCTTCTCTTTGCCACAACCTGACCGAGCTTTTGATCCTCGACGTCAGCAGCAACTCCCTGTCCGGTTCCCTTCCTCCCTCTCTCTGCAGTCTCAGTTCACTCTTAAAGCTTGATCTCAGCAACAACCAGTTCCATGGAAGCCTTCCACCAGAGCTCGCAAGTCTCACCCACCTCACTCTGCTGGACCTCAGGAGCAACAACTTCTCCGGTGCTTGGTTTAGATCTCTTGCTGGCATGGCGTCGCTTCAGGATTTGCTTCTGTCCTACAACCCATGGGGTGGGAGTCTCGTGGAGCTGGAGTGGGAGGCGCTGAGGAATCTCACGACGTTGGACCTCTCACATATGGGCTTAACCGGGACGATTCCGGAAGCAATTGCGAGCTTGAAGAGATTGAGATACCTGGCGCTGGATAACAACCACCTCTCCGGCAGCGTCTCCTCTGGATTTGCAGCTTTGCCTTCTCTTACTGCTCTCTATCTCAGCGGTAACAACCTGACAGGGAAACTCGAGTTCTCCCAAGAGTTCTATCAGAGGATGGGGAAGAGGTTTGCTTGTTGGAACAACCCAAACCTCTGTTACGACGCTGCTGTGTCCATGGCCACGGGAGACGTCCTTTATGGTGTGGCGCAGTGCAAGCAAGATAAGGAGGCGGCTTCTTCTAACTACGAGGCCGATCCCTTCGCAAGGGTAGACAGGAGGAATCCAGATCACAGTTCTGGTTTGGTGGCCTCCTTTTGGTTTCCTGCTGCTTCGACCGGTGGATTTTGGTGGGGAATTGCTGTTGAGGAGGTAGTCAGCATGGTTCTTTTCGCCATGATCATGTAAGATGGATTCCCAAACCTGCATAAATAGTTCGATACAACATCTTCTCTTTCTGTTCTGCGACTGCTTAATGTATTTTGGTAGAATGTTAGGTTATAGTTGGCAAACTATTACCGAAATGTATGGACGCTCAGCTCACCGAGCACTAGTCGGATGGCAGTTACCCAAAATAAAATTTCCGGCCTCGAATGGTTCTTATACGTACTCACATGCTGTGTGTGGATTCCATATCTGGATGTTTACGTACATGCGCCAAAAGGGCCCAAGGCCAAGCCCAAAAAAAGCATGACGTTGGGACCCGTCCGATCCAATAAAGTGTAAGTACGAACACTCGAACGTGGTCGCACCGCGCACCAGTCGGACGGTGAAGTGTCCCCAAAAAAATTCTTGTTGGTCTTAATTCGTCAAGTTTGCTGCAGATTCTATGTCTGCGTGGAGGCTTCGTGGTAAGCTGACTGCCCGCTTTTAGGGTAACCCTTCGAAGGAGAATGACCACTCATTGATGGGGTTACAACTGTTAGATTGGGCCAAGTCTTGCCAGCATAAATCTACTGGATTGAAGAATTCTAGAGTCCAATCCGAACCTAAACCATAAAGCATTGGTACAAACACTCACGGTGAAGCTATTGCGAACATATAGGATGACAAACAAGGCTTGAAAAGTTTTTTGGGTCTAAAATAGTTCGAATTTGCTACTCTTATACTCACTTCAACGAGCAAGACGGAGATGAGTGCTAGCTTCCTAATTGTCAATGTCTTGC
Organism: Musa acuminata AAA Group; assembly: GCF_036884655.1. Taxonomy (NCBI): domain Eukaryota; kingdom Viridiplantae; phylum Streptophyta; class Magnoliopsida; order Zingiberales; family Musaceae; genus Musa; species Musa acuminata. The sequence goes on from NC_088334.1 coordinate 35,559,909, forward strand.
CCTAAAGCTTACATGTCTGCTTAAAGTTCACCCATGGAATGATAAAAAGTACCCTAAAAAAAAGGTAAAGTGAAATGGGGACTAAATCTATTCAACTTTCCATCTTCTTATTCTTAACTTTTAAGTCGGTAATAATAAAAAGCTTAGACCATCAAAGTTATATTTTATATTTAGTATTTATTTATATAATCTTTTTTTATTACGAAGAAAAGAGAGAAGTGAATTCCTATCAAAAACCTCTCTTTTTGGACTGTTGTTCATAGATATCCCTTTTTCATATTTTGTAAACATATTTTTTATTTATCATAATATCTAAAATGACACTTGACAAAACAGTTGGAGTAGTACCTATTCATTCTTTGGATCGTCCATAGGGTGAATCGATCTAATCCCTCATATATGATATTTATATTATCAATCATGGTATTTTTGGAACCTCCATCGAAACATTGTAAATCTCTTCAAAAATATTATAACTAGTGTAAATTGACTCAAAACCTAATAGAAATTAACTCATCTAAAAAAATAGAGTTTCAAATAGTATCCTTACATTTCAAATAGGTTTGGAATAATACTAACTAAATATGGAGACTTATATTTTAATTATAATATTTTTTAATAGACGTCGATATTTTTGATAAAATATTATAAATCTATTCCAAAATACTATAATAACGAATTGTACCGATTCATCATATGGATCGACACCAACTCCAGTTATCTTTAAGAAATTATAATTAATAAAGGATAACTTTGAAAAATATGTGAAAAAGAAAGAGAGAATCCTAAAAAAAAAATTTCTCCAAATTTTGCTCAAAAAAATATTCTGTTATTGCCCCACGAGCAGCTTTCTATCGTGATGTCGTTTCCATTTAGTATATATCCAATCAGCCCGGCGGCTATCGGAAGTAGGCTTTGAGGTTGTAGCAGCATTGGGCCAGCTTCCCCCAATAGCATGAAGCGTAGATTGCTATTTTTGAACGGTCGAATTTGGATGAGATGGTCTACTTCCTTTCTGCCCACTTCAACGGCAAAGATAAAAATATGCGGCAGTACTTTCGCCGATCAATCACTTCTCCCCTATCAACAACTCAAAATCACTTGACGATGATGTAAACTGACACGTTAATCAATGTCATTTTTGGTACTCCATTGATTTGATTTTGTCACACTCCACATTTATAAAAAAAAATATAAATTATTATTTTATTATTTATAATTAAAAAAAAATATTTTTGTCATACATCTTCGAATTGAATTCTCTGTTTTTAGAATAATAAATATTTTTAACTATTAAAAAGAATCATATCTTCTTGAGAGCATCATAAGTGGTATAAAATCTCTTCTACACCCTCCATTCTATTATAAATTAATAAATTATTTTAAAAATAAATAAAAATAAGTCAATAGACACACATATTGGTTGAAACCTTCCAAGAAAATTATAAAAAATATTTTCAATATTATGAAACATGTTCAAATATTAATCATTGAATATCAAATATATTAATTTATTATAAAACTTATGTATTGAATCAATAATGATAACTCTTTTATAGTAAACAAAATCATACAACACATCTTAATGACATACAAAATAAGTTAGGTACAAATGCATATATCACACCCAATGATGTGTTGAATCTTGGATTTTGATGATAAAATTAATTGATGAAATTATGATCTAATCAGTATTTGAGTGACGTTGGACTAACTTCGATCATGAAAAGGAAAATCAATTGAAATAGGAGAATCAGACGGTGGGCCAAAATAGATCATGTCAGAAGATTGGACGTTAGGCCGAAGGATTGTTCGACGTGTTGGAAGATAGAATTCGTGCCATGAGTTCGGGCATCGAGCTAGAAGGAAAGGGCATTGCACCAAGAAGATTGAATGTTGTGAGAGATCAACATGCTGATGGAATAGGTAATATACCGAAGGAGAGGACGATGCACCGAAGGATTGGACGAAACGTCGGATGAACCAATAACATACCGGACAATATAAGATTCATGCTTGTAATCATATATATCTAGATCGGAGTAGTTTTGATCTTAATTGAGTTAGTTTTGAGTGTAACTATGCTAACTTAATTAGGAGCCCATTGGGCTTAAATTAGGGCTGATTTGGGTTGAATGGAAGGCTCATTCAGTGACACACAATTGGGTTAGGCGGTAGAACCGCCTCTGAGTTAGAACGTATGAACTATACGATTTTGGAAGACCTGATGATAGTATCGCTAGTGTTAAGCGATGATATTGCCCAAACTAGCGATGTACCACCTAGACTGGGTGATGGAACCGCTAATGCACAGAGTGATAGGTGGTGGTACCATCGGTACCCCCAAAACCTAAGGATTTAAATTTTTGGCTTTATTTTTGAAGCCATTTGGGGTCTATAAATACCCCACTTATTCTTGTTTGGGTTAGCAAGAAAAAGAGTAGAAATGAAAAAGAATTCTTATGAAAAAAGAGAGTTGTAATCTCTCTTGAGTTGTTGAGTCTCTTCCTCTTTTGTAAAAGAGAGGTGTGAAGGTTCTCTCCTGAGCCTATGAAAAAGAGAAATGATTATAACAAAGGTTGTTGAATTTCACATATTGAAAAAAAGATCATTAGTGAAAATCGGTGGCATCGAGTGAAGAGGAATCGAGAGTGGATATTGATCAGGATGACCGAACCATTATAAAATTAGTTTTCATTCATTTTATGCTTTTTATTCCTATTACAAACTAATTTACTTACTCACTACTCTTACAAACGTCTTAAGTTAAACGCATTTCGATATGGGTTTGATCGAACAAAATTTTTGAAATCGATTCAACTTTTCAAAAGTACTAATTCACCCCTCCCCAGTGCCTTTATGATCCTAACATGATGTTCTTCTAATAGTGGATGGAGGGGTTAACATGATATATTCTTCTAATAGTGGATGGAGAGATATTCTTCACGAGATAGATTCATTCGAATAATGAATGATGAGAATTTATATCGCACTCCTAATAGCAAATTGAGTGGTATCCCTACTTGCCCAAGTAATAACACATTCTTTATAATAGACGATATAAGAACTACCTAACCATCACGTTTGACGACCAACTAATCCTCGAAGGGAATCACTCTCCTTGGTAGGGATAGATAATCAAGCATATTATTCATTCACACATACATTCAAAGAAATAATATAATAAAATATCATAAGAGATTATGCTTAATATATGACCTACTAAACTATGTCCATTGGTGGTTCTGTATAGTTGATAGGCTCATAACTCTTTTCACATAGTGCACTTCTAATATGGACCATTTAGTATGATCATATATACTACATAGTAACAATCATATCAATATCATTAATTTAATCTCAATAATAATAAAAAAATTACTAATTATTTCTAGATTATATATTTAGATAAGACTTTTAAGTTCATCAAATCATAAAAATATAAGACATCAATCTCTCAATAGTTCTCAATCAATCATAACCATAATTGGAATAGTCCAATTGGCTTGAATTAGATTGAAATTCAATTAGAGCCCAACTAAACCAACCTCTAATTTTTATTAAACTAATTTAGAACCATCCTAAACTCATTTAATTTGAACTTAGTTGGTTTCAGTTAAGTCAAATAAGCTTGAACAAGTCAAATTGGTTTGGAATCACCCTAAATCAACTTGAACGGTCAAGTTGGTCTAGTTCAATCAACTAGTGAGCTTAAATCACAAACTGAACCGACTTACCTATGTCTTACACTAGTCACATGTACCACACATGCTTGTCTCAAGTAGCAAGTTGAATAGAGGTGTAACGAGTTGAATAAAGGAGAGAAACATACTTAGCCCCAATTGCATAGTGTTGGATGGTTGATGATGCCTTATTGTCAAACAATGATTCTATTGTCCCAATGGTGTATCTGGTCTTTAGACTTGAGACACTAAAGATGTCCTGTATGAGTACTCCACTCTTTGATATCGGATATATCAGTCAGGAAGTTTCATATCTAGCACAATCGGTTATCGAGAGTGGCAGCCAACATTACAAGGACTATTGAGTGTTGATAGAGGATTATCCACTCTCAATGTCATGAGAGGAATATCTTATATATTCTTGCTAAAAAAAATCCTTGGTTAGGGTCATTTAGATTGAGAGAAAAAGAGTTCTCTGGGAGAATCCGATTAGAGCAAGACTTTAGTAGAAATTTTATGGGCCTGATAATACCATGCATAATATATATCTCTAGGGTATTAGATGGATGAGGAACTATAGATATATAATAACTAAGGATAGACAAGTCCAATAGATTGGATTCCCGTGTATCATCTAGGGACTGTAGCGTAGTGGCCTAGTGCATTCGTAGTTGATGAGTCGAGCAAATTATTATGGAGATAATAATTCACTGAGCCAGAAAGAGTTTTGATAAGTATGACTCATGACCAATTCAATATTGGGCCTAGAGGGTCACACATATATAGTAGGTATTGCGACGAGTAGATGTTTGAATATGAGATATCCGATAAGCCCTTGAATTACTAGATCCTATGGATGAGATTCAATAAGAGCCAATGAGAGATTATTCGATAGAGATCCACTAATCTAAGATGCTTGGGTAGTTGGATGAAGATCCAATACCCAATAGGGTAGGATCCATTATGGTTAAGTAGACAAGCAATCTCTATAAATAGGAGGCAACCAAAGACCCATAGGCCAGAGATTTTCTTGGTTGCCACCTCCTATTCTCCTCTCCCATTCTCCTTCTTAGATAGTAGGTATAGAGTTTTGGGTAGCGATTTAAGAAGCATTGTCGTAGCCTTGTTATATGGATCACCGCTAAAGATGAGGACGCTTGACTTCCTTTATCTTCTCCTATAGATCTGTAGGGATTCAGGGATATACGATCTCCTTAGGTAAAACATAACTCTGTCACATATGGTTTTAAGATTCATGGGTTTTTTATGCACCTATCTTCGTACGATGATGAACACTTTTTGGTATCAGAGCATGTGATGTCACCCCTAGATTTTCCTATAATGGTATCAGAGCTAGGTTGTTCATGTGAAAGATTGGTTTTGAACTGCATATGCTGTCTTTTAGAAAGGTTTTTGATGTCAAAATTGTTGAAGTAAAAGATGAGAGAGGGCAGCAACTATTGCTGCCCTCGTAGGTTGGCCAATGGCTGCTTGTAGTCTTCGTCGGGGCCTGGCCACCTACGGACTGCAGGCAAGCAGCTGCATGGGCAACGCTTGCAGGTGGCCTGCCCGCAAGGATGGGCGGCACTCGCAAGTGGGTAGAGGCGTCTGCGGGGGTAATAGCACCACCTGTGGGTGCTATGCTTGTGGGCAGAGGCACCCACAGATGCGGTAGCATCGCTTGCGAGCATTGCGCCTAAGGGTAGAACCGCCCATAAGCACATCACTCGTGGGTAGGGGCATGCCCGCCCGCAGTGGTCACCCCCGCTAAATTATGTTCGTCGTCGTACGAAGATTGATACATAAAATCTACAAAATTAAAAACTACGTATATGAAATAACGTCCTTCTTTCTAGTGGTGATCCATACATCAGGGCTATGATGACGCTGCTTAAATCTCTAGACTTGCTATCTAAGGAGGAGAAGGGGAGAGGAGAATATGAGGTGTCAACTAAAAACCTCTTACCTCTGAGCCTTTGGTTCCCTCCTATTTATAAAGGTCCCATATCAACTTAACCCTAATGGATCCTGTCCTATTGGGTATTGGATCTCCATTAAACTATCCAAGCCTCTTAGATTAGTGGATCTATATCTAATAATCTCTCATTGACTCATATTGGATCTCATCCATAGGATCCAATAATTGAGGGTTTATTGGATATCCAATAAGATAGGGGCTCCGACGGATATCTCATATCCGAACCTCTACTCATCGTAATGCCTACCATATGTGTGTGACCCTCTAGGTCCAATATCGAGCTGGCCATGAGTCATACCTGTTAGAACTCTTTTTGGCTCAGTGAATTATTATCTCCATAATAATTCACTTGACTTATCGATTGCAGACGTATTAGACCATTATGCCACAATCCCCAAACGATATAAGAGAATCCAATCAATTAGATATGTCTATCCTCAGTTAACATGTATCTATAGTCTTTTATCCATCTAATTGTAAGGATCAAGAGCACTAAGAGGGGGGGGGGGGGCGGGTTGGGGGGGTGAATTAGTGCAGTGGATAAAAACGTCAACTTCGTCAAATCTCTCGTACGATAAAAATCGTTTCCGACGTAAAACCAATTTCAGAAACTTAGCTTGAAAGAATATGTAAATGTATTGAAGGCAGTAAGCTATTAAAGGGGTTTGCAATAAGGTAATAGCAGGAAACAAAATGCAAACCAGAGAAGATGAGAGTTTATAGTGGTTCGGTCAATCGTGATCTACATCCACTCCTCTGATTCCTCTTCCGTCGAGGCCACCGACATCCACTAATGATCTTCCTTTACTAGGCGAAGATCAACCTCCTTCTTACACCCCTCTTCTCCTTTTACCGGGTTTAGGAGACAACCCTTACCAGCACTCACTCTCCTCTCTAAAACAGAATCTTAACACTCAAGCTAAAGGAGGGATTTCTCAACTGATTTCTACAGTGTTTCTTTCCTTTTTTGCTCTCTGTGCTTGTGTAAATTAACTAGGGATGAGAGGGGTATTTATAGGCCCCAAACCAGTTTAAATTTGGAGCTCAAAACTGTCATCTCCCAGAATTTCGGGGTCCTGGCGGTACCACCTCCTGACTGGGGTGGTACAACCGCTTGGCAGCTCGGAGATTGAGCCTCTGGGTGTTGCCATCACCTGACAGGGGTGGTTGCACCGCCCAGTCTTGCTCGGAGACTGAGCCCAGGTGGTGCCACCGCCTGACTAGGGTAGTTGCACCGCTTGGCAGAGCTCGGAGATCGAACTCAGGCGATTCCACCGCCTATTAGGGGCGGTTGCACCGCCCAGCCTAGCTCGGAGATTGAGCCCTGGGTGGTGCCACTGTGGCCAAGAAATTTGGGTCCGAATGGGTTGATCCATTCGGCCCAATTTGGGTCTGTCAAGGGCCCAATTGCCCCAAGATTAAGTTAATGAGATCACCTCCCATTTCTAACTTAATCATCATGCTAACTACGATATTTCTTAAGACATTTACTGCAACTTGCTCCAGTGCGTCAATCACTTCTTCCGGCGAGCTTCCGGTGAACTTCCGTCGATCATTCGATGAACCCTCGGTGATGCTCCTGCGGACTTCCGACAAACTCCTGGACTTGCGACGATCCACTTGGCGAGTTCCGATGAGCTTCTTTTGGCAAGCTCCTGGACTTCTCGGATTTGTTCCTGTAGAATCTCCGACGACCGTCCGGACTTTCGTCGAACTCTCGAACTCCCAACGTGATCATAGTCTTGACTCCGGAGCAACTCCTACTGCATGTCTTACATCCATTGTAGTTAATCTTGCACATGTAAAACAAAACTTCGATCGAGACAATTAATCCTAAGCAATTAACCAAGTTGTCCGGCATGTCATTGGTCCCTCGACGCTTCGTCCGATTTTTCGGCGCATCGTCCTCTCCTGCGGCCTATTGCGCAATCGGCCAGTTGACTCCGCAACGCCGATATCCTTGGCGCAATACCCTCTCTTCTTGGCTCGATGCTCGAGTCCACGACCCGAAGCCTTCTGTCGATACGTCAACCGATCCACCAGCCTAGTGTCTAATCTTCTGACATGTTCCTCCGGCACAACATGATTTTTCTTGCTTTAATTGTCTCATCCTGATCGAAGCATCCTGCGTCACTCAAAATGCATATTAAAACATAAACACATATCAAGTGGTTTCATCATCAAAATATGAGATTCAACAATCTTCCCCTTTTTGATGATGACAACCACTTGATGACGGAGTTAACCTTAACTCCCGGAGTTTAAAGAAACTCCCCCTATCAATATGCCATATTGATAGAATCTTGAATTCAAACTGAATTCAAGTCATTGCAATATTCATCATGAATACTTGCAACACGTCATCATGAACTTATGCATAAACTTATGCATAACATCATACTTCTCCTCCTTTGTCATCAACAAAAAGGAGAAGTATCACAATCAAGTGTTTGTAGTATTAATTCAATTTATTGCATGAAAAACATAGTATCAAATTTTATCATCATGCAATCTAGCAATTAAAGATGTGCAAGTTTAGCATGTTTGCTTTTTATGAGATAGCAAATGTTTGCTTCTCTTTAGACTACAAGCTAGCAATTTTTACGATATGCAAGTTTTACTAAATACAAGCTAGCAAAAATATCGAAAGCTAATGCAAGATAGCTTTCTTGTGTAAGCTCATGATTCTTGCTTCCTTTGCAATGTTTGATCTCGTAATTTTACTTTCGTTGCAAAGTACAAGTTTAGCATGTTTAGCATCTTGAGATAGGCAAGATAGAACATTTTTGCATTTTCTTGAGATTTCAAGATAGCAAGCTCTACATATTGCAAGCTATCAATCTTATTTATGCAAGCTCAGAGACTTCTCGGATGGTTCCTCTAGAACTTCCGACGAATGTCCGGACTTCCGACGAACTCTCGAACTGCCACCATAATCACGTCCTTGACTCCGAGACTTTATTTTGCTTCATGCCTTGCTATCGTAGTTAATCCTGCACATGTAAAACATACTTCGATCTAGGCAATTAATACTAAGTATTAATCAAGTTGTTCGACATGTCATTGGTCCCTCAACGCTTCGTCCGATTCTTCGGCGCATTGTCCTCTCTTGCGGCCTATTGCCCAATTGGTTAGTTGACTCCGCAACTCCAATATCCTCGGTGCAATATCCGCTATTCTTGGCCCGATGCCAGAATCCATGGCCCGAAGCCTTCTGTCGATATGTCGACTATTCTTCCGGCCCAATGTCCAATCTTCTGACATGTTTTCCTCTGGCACAATATAATTTTTCCTGCTTTAATTGTCTCATCTTGATCGAAGCATCCTGCATCACTCAAAACACAGATTAAAACATAAACACATATCAATTGGTTTCATCATCAAAATTTGAGATTCAACAGGTGGTAGTACCACCAGTGTCAGACTGGCATGCGATGGTACCACCTAGTATTGGCGGTGGTATTGCTAGTACCCTGAAAACCTAGGATGAGACCGTTTTGGCTCCAAATTTGAATTGATTTGGGGCCTTTACATACCCCACTCATCCTTACTTGATTGAAATAAGAAATTGAGTAGTAAGAGGGAAAGAATCATTGAACAAAAAAGTTGTAATCTCTTTTAAAGTTTAGTGTCCATCCTCTTAAAGCTTAAAGATAGTTCTAAGGGAGATGTGTGAGGGAACACTTGTAAAAGTGGAGTGTAAGAGTTCTTTCCCGAGCCTATGAAAAGGAGAAAGAGTTGTAAGAGGGTAGTTGATATTTTCCTGTTAAAAGAAGATCGATAGTGAAAGCCGATGGCCTCGAGTGAAGAGAAATCAAGAGTGGACGTAGGTCACGATAACCGAACTACTATAAACTCGGTTTGCATTTCCTTCATGTTTTTCATTACCATTACTTATTGAATTACTTGCTTATTACTCTCACTTGCTCTCTAAGTTTAAAAGCTTTCCAATATGAGCTTTATCGAATGAAAATTTTGAATTGTCGGAAGTTTTACGAAAGCACTAATTCACCACCCCCCCCTCTCCCCCTCCCTCTTAGTGTCGAAACGGTCCTAACAACATTATGCTTAGTGTAAATACTAATACTTATGTATGCTTAACCAATATTTATGGAATACGATATTTTTGAAAAGTATGTACTTTAACTTTAGAAATTAAAAACATACACTTGTCATTTATTGTATTTATTTATGAAGCATAGACATCATAATTCATATCACTAAGTGAGAATAATATATAACTATAGGTCAAAGTGTGTGAAACTCAAGCATTATAATTTTATTTAGTTTGTTTGACAAAACAATATATAAATAAAAATATACAAAATATACAATAGAACAAAGTCGACAACATAAACCTCATCATCACTTGAAACCAACCTATACATCATATTTTCTATATTTTGTCTACTATGCAGCTGATCTCTAAATTATTTCTCAAATATATAACCTAAAGCCATTACTTTAACATTTACGACTTTGCACTATTAGGAACCCATAAAATCAAAGCAATATCACTCATGCTAAACTCAATTCGGACACTACCAAATATAAAAGTAGATTCCTTTATCTAATATTCTAAAATACTATACATAGTAGAGTAGATTTACATGTAGGAATGTAAGGAATATATATTATATGACAAAAATGTGTCCTCCTAAAAACATGAAAATGAGATGACTTAAGAGAAATGGATATCATATACCCTCAACTTTTACATTTGATTCACAAAGAAAATGCTTAAAATAGTCAATATAGGGTGGTGAATGAGGGGGTGATTAAGAAGAAATAGGTGATTCAAGCATCTTAGACTTCATACTTGAAAAAATAATAATAATTAGTTACATGTAACTTAATAATGATTAATATAAATCATTAATCTTAAATATATTTTCTATAGTAGGCATGTTAGGACTCTAGCTTGGAGAGTCCTAATTGAGAGGGACATTCTGTTAGGACTCTAGCTAGGAGAGTCCTAATTGAGAGGGGCATTCATGTATGAGGTGTTTTCTTAGAGAAGAATTAGGAGTTGTAAGGGAATAGGAGTCTTGACTAGGAGTCCTATTAGGAGTTGGTTAGAAGTAAGAGTCTTAAGTAGGAGTCCTATTAGGAGTTAGGGTTTAAAAGCCCTATAAATAGCCATGTATTCCTTCTCTTTTCATAAGCAATAGATGAATCTTTTCTGCAGCCTTTGAGCAGCAACTTGGAGGGAGGAACCCCTATAGAGTTCCAAGGAGGCCGATCCCCTAAAGAGATCAACCCCAAGTTTAGAATCTGTAAGGGTTCTATCACCTGGTATCAGAGCAGCGTTCTTGGCGTCTCGCTGCCCTTCCACAGCCATCCATCAACCCTCTACAACCATCCAAAGCAATTCCCACAATTGCTTAAAAGATCGTCACCGAATTCCGCCATCATCTCCACCACCGCGGATCATCCTTTGATCTCCCCGTGAATTGCAACAGGTTCTGGTTTCCTACCTTACTACTGCTGCAATTTAGTTATCCTTATTCGAAAATCCAAAAAAAAAAAAAATTGTTCCTATATTGCTGCATAAACTTTTCGTCACAAAGTTTTCATCTCTACGACGAAAGATACATTGCAGAATTCAAGCCACATAGCACCATCTGTTTGATCTTGTTACTGTACTTTTTCTATCCAAATTTCTACGAAATTTTTATGACATCTTTGACACTTCCTAACAGTAGATTTTCCTTTGGTTTCATCAAAAAATTCTCAATATAAACTACTGATCTTTTATGTCCAATCTGCTGCACTTGAATTGCAGAATTCAAGCCGCATAGCACCATCTGTTTGATCTTGCTACTGTGCTTTTTCTATCCAAATTTCTACGAAATTTTTATGACATCTTTGACACTTCCTAACAGTAGATTTTCCTTTGGTTTCATCGAAAAATTCTCAATATAAACTACTGATCTTTTATGTCCAATCTACTGCACTTGAAAATCTATGCTGCAGAAAATTTTAGCTACATATCGTTGCCTTAACCCATCTATTTGCAATCTTTTTTGAATGAAATTTCTTATACACTTCATAGATCATCTTGACTTCCATCTAAGATTGATCTATTAAGAAATTCATCTCTAAAAACAATTTTATGTTGCTGTAAATTTTCATCGTATCCCGCTGAAATTTTTCGACGACAATTCTGCAATTGCAACTTGCACCAATTTTCTTGCTATTATACTGCTGAAATTTTCTTGATTAAATTAGATATCCTTGCTGTCATATAAATTGTAATTTTGCTATCAATTCCCCCCTCAATTCTCTTAAGTTTTTGGTGGAAATTACGTCGAGAAACCGTTGTTTCTTCGACGATAATTCTACTATTACAAGATAGCACATACTTGTTGCAACTTCTACGGATTTCTATCAAACCTTTGCTACCATCTACCACAGATCCAAAACTTTCATCCACAACCCTAAAACTCTGCCAAACCACACCCTCAAACTGTATCTAAAACAGCCACAAAACAAGCCTAAACCATAGCCTACATCCACCAATCCACAAACCCTTTCAACCATCACTTCTCTCAACCTATACTATGGCATCTAAGGAGGTATCTAAGGAGGTAATCAATGCTAAATTCGAAGCCTTGGAGGTGCGAATGGAGGATAAGATTCGGATGCTCTTTACCGAACTCAGATTGGGCCGACCACTAAGCTCGAAGAAATCAAATCAAGGAGAGAGCTTTGCCCAATCACACCAAGCCCGAATAGATGACTTCCAAGGGAGGGGAGGCTATATGACTGACCCCAACTATCCATGCATGAGAGTGAACTTCCCTAGATGGGAAGAAGGAGACCCGATTGGTTGGATCTCGTGCGCGGAGTGATATTTTCAGTACCACAAAACCGCGGATGTATCTATGGTGAAAATTGCAGCTATACATCTTGAAGGGGATGCTATACAGTGGTTTGACTGGTTTGAACATACTTATGGAGTCCTTTCATGGCGACAATTCAAAGAAGGACTACTGATTCGCTTCAGACCAACCGATTACGAGAATATTGACGAACAACTAGCAAAGATCCGACAAACCTCCACCATTCAGGAGTACCAAACTAGGTTTGAAAGGTTATCTAATCAAACTCGTGATTGGTCTCAAAAATAGCTATTGAGGACCTTCATTGAGGGCTTGAAGCCGGAGATCCGAGGAGAAGTTAAAGCGCGACAACCGTATACACTTATGGCAGCCATCTCTTTCGCACGACATCAAGAGGAGCAATTGAACCATGAAGCTCGGAGGACTAAGGTCGCTCCTCAACCAGTAATATTGAAGCCCTTAGCCCCCCCTACTATCGACCAAGTCCCTACACTAAAGAGGTTAACAAGAGAAGAGCTTCGGGAGCGATATGCGAAGGGGTTATGTTGGCATTGTGACGAGCCGTGGAGCCGTGAGCATCGCTGTAGTAAAGGGGGACTTCTTATGATTGAACCGATAGAAGAAGGGGTCATTGAACATCCAAAAGAGAGCCTTGAACATGAAGAAGAAGATGCAGAAGAAGAGCCACAACCGACCGAAGTTACGGTACATACACTAGCTAGCTACTCAAACCCGCAAACGATGAAAATTGGAGGCCTTCTCAAACAACAACCAATCACTGTTCTCATCGACACGGGCAGTACTACTAACTTCCTAAATAGTAAGCTTGCTGTTCGGATATCATTACCCATCGAGAATCGCTGCAGGTTTGATGTTAAGGTCACCGACGGACGGATTTTGAATTATGATCATAGGCGCTTGCAGGAGAAACTATTGCTGCAGGACCAAGAGATAATTGCAGATTTCTTCCTTCTCCCTCTTAACAATCATGAGGCCATGCTCAGAATTAAATAGTTGACGACATTAGGTGATATTTCTTGGAATTTTATGAAACTAATTATGAAATTTTATAGTAAGGAGAAACAGGTGACATTGCACGGGAAACGTAGGGGCGACATAACAACGATTTGCACACAACAAATGGAGAATGTTTTGCATAAAGCATGCAGCGGCTTTTTGGTACAACTTGAGCAGCAAACTAAGGGAGAGCCAACAGAATTTGAAGATCCAAATCTACTTCATTTGCTTGCTGAATTTTCATATATATTTGACGAACCGCGCAACCTACCTCTTACCTGTCGGCATGATCATTGTATAATGATTCTTCCAGGCAAATCTTCAGCAAATGCTCAGCTATATCAGTATCCACATCTCCAGAAGGATGAAATAGAAAGGATTATAAAAGAGATGCTCGAAACAGGAGTTATTCGGCCAAGTTGCAACCTCTACTCTTCGCCGGTGCTACTTGTACGCAAGAAGGACGGAACAAGGCGAATATGTGTTGATTACCGAGCTCTCAATTGCATAATCATCAAGGACAAATACTTTATTCCAATAATAGATGAATTGCTAGATGAAAGGGAGCACAAATCTTTACAAAGCTGGACCTTTGATCCGGGTATCATCAAATACGAGCATGCGAAGAAGACATACGGAAAACCACCTTTTGAACACACAACAACCACGAATTTTTGCTTTCTTCAACAAAAGGTGGAATATCTTAGGCATATCATATCAGAGGAAGGTGTGGCAGTGGACCCCTTCAAAATTGGAGCAATGCAAAACTGGCCGACCTCGAGAAACATAAAATTGCTACATGGCTTTCTGGGTTTAATAGGCTATTACCGCAAGTTCGTGAAAAACTATGGAAAGATTAGTACACCACTTACTTCCTTACTAGAAAAAGATGTCTTCCAATGGTTGGATAGAGCCTCCGCTGCCTTCGACAAACTTAAGGCAGCCATGACGACGACGCCGGTGCTAACACTACCAGATTTCAACCGACCCTTCATTATTGAGGCTGACACATCTGGAGTCAGAATTGGAGCCATTCTCATGCAAGATGGTCGACCACTCGCATACACTAGCAAGACATTATCTCCCTCCGATCAAAATATGTCAACATATGATAAGGAGATGCTCGCCATTATGCGCGCAGCAACGAGGTGAAGATTGTACTTGATTAGGCGATACTTTCAAATCAAGATCGACCATAAAAGCCTAAAATATCTCCTGGAGCAGAAGATATCTTCCCTCGAGCAGCAAAAATGGGTAACAAAACTTCTTGGATTTGATTTTGAAATAACTTACAAAAAGGGGAAAGAGAATGTTCTTGCAGATGCGCTTTCGTAGCTACCCGAGCAAGTTGAAGTTTCGACCGTTTCACTTCCGACCAGCGACTTCCTTGAGGATATTAAGATGGAATGGCAGGAAGATTCAGATACTAGTAAGATTATAAAAAAATTGGAGGAAGCACCAAGCCCCATGGCTCATTACAATTGGGACTCAAAAGAATTACACTATAAGGGACGCATTGTGTTTGTGACAAATTCTACTTGCATCTTCAATAGCAGATTTTGGACAAAGTTATTCTATATGTAGGGTACTAAATTGAAAAGCAGTACGACATATCACCCACAAACCAACAGCCAACCGGAAGTTTTAAACAAGTGCTTGGAGACAGCCCAAAGCCACCCACCAAATATGACTACCCAAAGAGAACTCCAGACCCAGCCAAGTGCCATTATTGATCGACGGATCGTGACTCGACGATGACGACCCACTAATGAAGTGCTAATACAGTGGGCGAACCTACCAAAAGAAGATGCCACTTGGGAGAACTATGACGACTTGAAGATCAAATTCCCAGAATTCATGAATCATCAGCCTCGAGGACAAGGCTGATTTGAAGAGGGCGGGTCTATTAGGACTCTAGCTTGGAGAGTCCTAATTGAGAGGGACATTCATGTAAAACTGTTAGGACTCTAGCTAGGAGAGTCCTAATTGAGAGGGACATTCATGTAGGAGGTGTTTTCTTAGAGAAGAATTAGGAGTTGTAAGGGAATAGGAGTCTTGACTAGGAGTCCTATTAGGAGTTGGTTAGAAGTAAGAGTCTTAAGTAGGAGTCCTATTAGGAGTTAGTGTTTAAAAGCCCTATAAATAGCCATGTATTCCTTCTCTTTTCATAAGCAATAGATGAATCTTTTCTGCAGCCTTTGAGCAGCAACTTGGAGGGAGGAACCCCTATAGAGTTCCAAGGAGGCCGATCTCCTAAAGAGATCAACCCCAAGTTTAGAATCTGCAAAGGTTCTATCAAGGCACTTCATCTACTTTCTTATCTCGAAATAAAAAAAATCTAAAATCTACATAATGATATCATTCTATTTATATATAAAATTAAATATTATAAATAGGGAACATTATATCCAAAGTTTAGAGGAGAACAAACACTAACAAAAACTAATACACTAACCAGAGCAAATGATTAATATAAACTTAATATAAATCTGCCCCAAGTTTCACATATTGGCCATCATTATGCGTGGTTACAGTAACATTGTCAAAATTCTTCTAATACACTCCAATGCTGGCTTAATTAGCCCATAATCTATCACTAATTTTTTGCACACTTGGTTAGGAAATAATACTAATCCCATGATCTATCACTAATATTCCAAAACATTCTTGTACACTAAACTACCATTTTGGTTGTGTTCTCGCTTGAAGGATACTATTGTAGCACAAGTGTCGCAAGAAATGGATCAAACATGATCAAAGACTGGGTTCTATCAACTCAATCAGTCACATTTGTTCCGAAATCAAAATCCTATTGACTATTTACTAACAATTACTACGTTCTATCAACTCAATCAGACAATTTTTTGGTTTTACCAAAAAAAGATATGAACAACAATAACTTTGACAAAATATGTAGTGACAGAAAAATGTGTTATCATAGGGACGAGAGGAGAGGAAGGGAAGGTGATGCCAATGGCTTGGTGCTCGGTGATGCTATTAACGAAGTTGTTGCCAAGTTCAACGTGCCGGAGAGGAGAGGAGCGGCTTGGTGCTCGATGATGCTATTGACGAAGATGTTGTCGAGCTGAACACGTTGAAGAGGAGAGAAGGTCGATGTTGCTCAGTGATCCAGCCAACAAAGCTGCTGTCAAGCTTCACACATTGGAGAGGAGAGGAGGTTGTTGCTGCTCAGTGATGCCACCGACGAAGCCACTGTCGATTTCAACACACCAGAGATGAGAGGTACTCGTGATCGTCCCCACTTACACTAGGGTTACACTTGTTCGATGCAACCCACAAGTGTAACCCCTTTGTCAATTAAGTGAAACTTAACCTGACTAGATATGTAGGATTCGACCTAAATTGATCGGACTTGGATTAAGACTCCAATCGGAACGAATCAGCCCTTGGATCGATTTAGTTTGAATCATACTAATTTAATAAAAAGGGATAACTTGAGTTCAAGAATATTTTTGATATTTTAATAAAAAATGCTCTAATAAATATCAAATATTGGGCATCATATGATAAAACTTTATTAATATATTTTTTTGAATAAATTATCCTTAAAAATATAAATGTAGTTAGAAACGTATCATAGCACTAAAACTTTCAATTCTCCTACAACCAACAAAAGAAACATCATCGATGTAGAATTCTTGCTCGAAGGGGGATAATGGGATGGGATTCGATGAGCAGCCATGCCAGAGGGCACCTCACACCGTGAAGAGACGACATCGAGCCTTCACCTATATGGAGTTCGTAGTGTGGAAGCCACCTACACGACATCCATCGCGTTTCCTTCATCTCGATTATGTAATCGAGTTGTCAGATCCACACTCGACAATGGATCCGATAACTTGACGATTCTCACTCGATGCTAACATGAACCAGATAGGAATGGTTTAGTAACTACCTCACGGCAGGCAACAGTATAAAATGGTATCCTCTCATCAGAAGGCCGTAAACCCCTTGCCCCCAGTTTTTCCCCTCCTCTAACCTCCAAACCCTAATTAGGCATGCGGGGTGAGCCAAATTGAGACACCTTTGGAGCAATTCTTCGGCGTTGAAGGCCTTTGAGGCTATCTAGGTTTGGATTTTTCTCTCTTCCTTCTTTCCCTTTGTCCTCATTGTTTTCCATCGATAATTTCACCAGCTTGTCCCTCGAAATTGTGGTTTCCGAAGTTCAACATGGTCGTTGATTTCATGAAAAGAATTGTCTTTGAATTTTTAACTTTGTTCACATTATTTTCTTGTTAATGCATTTTGTGAACCAAAGTGATTTTAAGCAAGTTCATGTTAGGAAAAGAGTCGGTACTAAGAGGGGGGTGAATTAGTTGAATAGTAAAAATTACGTCAGTTTAAAACTTTTTGTAAGATTAAAATCGATCTCAGAAAGATGCTTAGATTGAAGGCGTATTCGTAAACATATTGAAGACATTTTACAGTTAATGTAAATTACAATAAGTAAATGCAAACCAGATTTTATAGTTGTTTGGTTGTCGTGACCTACATCCACTCCGCCGATTTCTCTTCCATCGAGACCACTAGCATCCACTATCGGTCTTCCTTCAATAGGCGAAGACCAACCACCTTTTATAACTCGATTCTCCTTTTACTAGGTTTAAGAGATAACCCTTACACCCCCCACTTACTCCTCTCTCAAACTATTCTAACACTTAGAACTTTTGAGAGGAGTTCACACAAGATTGCAGCAGCATTTCTTTCTATTTTTACTCTCAAGTCTTATGTTTTTTTAACCAGGGATGAGAGGGGTATTTATAGACCTCAAGTTGATTCAAACTTGGAGCCTAAAAACATCTCATCCCGGGTTTCCTGGGTTCGGACGATACCACCGCCTATGTTGGGCAGTACCACCGCTAGTGTCAGTCTAACACTAACACTACACTGGGCGGTACCACCGCTTGGCACTGGGCCACTGGGCGGTACCATCGTCTGACATAGTCTCGAAGACTATGTCATGACGGTGCCACTTCTTGGGTCACTGTTTGAGCCTCTTATTGGGCCCAACACAGTCCTTACATGGGCCCAACTAGCCCCTAATTGGCCACTCTCAATTACGTGCTAGCTACAAAATCTAAGGCATACTTAAGCAAAAAAAGTCCCTAGGTCTTGGTTTCTTTTGGTGATCTTCCGACGATCTCCCGGCAATGTTCCAATGGACTTCCGGTAAGCTCCTGGACTTCACGATGATCTTCTTGGCGAGTTCCGACGAGCTTCTTCTAACAAGCTCCAGGACTTCTCGGTTGGTTCCTACAGAACTTCCAACGAACGTCTGGACTTCTGATGAACTCTCGAACTCCCAACGAAATTGCGTCCTTGACTCTAGGACTTCATTTTGCTTCATGCCTTGTTATCGTAGTTAATCCTGCATATGTAAAATACACTTCGATCTAGACAATTATTACTAAGTATGAATCATGTTGTTCGGTATATCATTAGTCTATCGACACTTCATCCGATTCTTCGGTGCATCGTCCTCTCTTGCGACCTATTGCCCAATCGGCCAGTTGACCTCCGCAACTCCGATATCCTTGACGTAATGTCCGCTCTTCTTGGTTCGATGCTTGAATTCACAGCTTGAAGCCTTCTGTCGATACGTCGACCGATCCTCCGGCCCGACGTCCAATCTTCTGACATGTTTTCCTTTGGCCTAATATGATTCTTCCTGTTTTAATTATCTCTCCCTGATCGAAGCATCCTGTATCACTCAAAACGTAAATCAAATTATAAACAATTATCAATTTGTCTCATCATCAAAATACGAGATTCAACAGTTCAAACACTCTTCTTTGGCATTGGTAATTCTATCATTTGAATTATTTCACTTTCTTTGCCCATTTGTATGTCACCCATTTCTTAGAAGTAAATATATTTTTCATGTTATGTTTTTGATAATGCATGCTCTATAATGTCAAGAAGGAAGTAGCAAATTTGATGATACTATATCTTGCCAATTCTTTATTGCTTGTGAATTCTTTCATCATATTTAAAGCCCCAATATAATTATAGAGAAATCCAACAACAAAGAGTATCCTTTCTATATTCTTCTTGATTTTAGAAATCTTTTTAATATCCTCCATTAAATCAATATAATGTGTCAATATAAGCATTTTCTTTTTTGCTTCAAGTAATTTATCTAAGACAAAAAATAACAAAATTGATAAAACTTAGGAGTCACATAGTTCTTCTATTCAAATTAGAGACAAAATAATTAAAAAAAATATAAAATATATATCTTATCAGTTAACACATAGCTGCTTCCATTATTGGTTATCACTTGGATGATATTTTGTTCACCAATTTCTTCTACAAACTTATCAAGCAAATCATATATCTTTTCTCTAGATTTCACAAAAAATTATACATATATTGACTTCACAAACATGAGTCCTAACGAATAGTTAATTATAAAATTAATTATACTCCTATGTCTCCTAGTAGTTCAAGCAATTGACATAATAAAGTAACCATGCTTTACCCATGATTCTTTGTGGCACTTTAATAAGTTATTTGTATAATCTAACTCTTTTTTCAGTAATGAAACTCATATTTCATAATAACTTGGAGGTTTTAATCCCCTACCATATCTTTCAATAACTTCAATCATCTTCTTAAAGACTAGCCTGATAGAAGAAACGAGCAATGTGCTGAATTATTCTTCCTTTTATTTCCTTATTACTAGCATCACTTATATTTATTTATCTTAATTTTGCCCCTACTTGCCTTTGTTGTTTCTGTGATCCTAGATATATATATATATATATATATATATATATATATATATATATATATATATATATATATATATATATATATATAAATAAATAAATAAATAAATAAATAAATAAATAAATAAATAAATAAATAAATAAATATATATATATATATATATATATATATATATATATATATATATATATATATATATATATATATATATATATATATATATATATATATATATATATATATATATATATATATATATATATATATATATAAGTCTATCCGTTCCCTTTTACCCTTTTTAACAACCATGGCTTTTTTTCCTTTTTGTCATATACTATTTTCTTACTTGGATTGACATGTTCAGAATAATCTTCTTCTTCATCATCTTTGATATGTTCAACACTATCCTATAATAAAATTTCATAAAATTTATTCTTTTATATATTTTTTCATTTATATAAGTTAGCAGCTCTTTATTTTCATCAAGTGGACACTTCTTGCAGGCCGATGCATTCTTGAATTTTTTTACTAAATACTGCTTTGCATAAAAAATACCACAAATAGTAGTCTTATTACAAAAGATACAAGTAACTCATTAGGATCTTTAGGATCCTTTAGATAATTATATTTTCAAACATAATCCTTTCTTAATTTTTTTTGAAGAATCTACTAGATTGCTTTGTACACTTGTCATTTATCGTGAAACCCTAATAATAATTTTAATTAAAAATTAGTAGTGTCAAAATCTAAATAGTATATTATCAATCTAGTGAATAGAAATTATTTTGTATAGTAGTTAACAATCTACTATTAATAGTATATTATTTATTGTTAACAATAGTTAGTAGGAAGAAAATAATTGTTAACATTAACAGATGAGGATAAAAATGTCATCGATAGTGAAAAGTGGGGATGGAGAAGGCAATGGTGATGAAGCTACAGATGACAACAGTGGCGGTGGATGATTCAATTTAAGATAATCGTGACATTGGAGGAAGTTATGAGCTACAGCAATGACAGTGGTGAAAGCTACAGATAGCAATAGCAGCAATGACGGAAGCTATGGACAATAGCAGTGGCAGTGGCCGAAGCTCCATAGGGCATCCGTTGGTGGCAAACCTGTGATCCTCTCCCTCGATGGTGGAAAGAACTATGCACAGAGCGATGATGGAAGGAAGCTACAAGCTTTTGCTAGGCTGTTAGACTCGTCTATCGACGATAGAGGCAACGGTAGAAAGCATCGGCAGAGGTAGCGGTATCAAGATATGTATGTGAAACAAATCTTTGCAAGTAAAAACACTATCTTACATATTTCAAGATAGAATTCATAAGCAGGAATCATTTCATCAAATCCATTTCAGAAAAATATTTTTCATAAGTGTATGAGAAAATCCGATTATTAGGATACCAATTGTTAAGCGAATCCGAAAATGAAATTAACACTTTCATGTATTCGGACAAGACTATACTATTGATTTTTAAATACAATCATGAAGACCAAACATGCTTATTGTTATGGAAATTTTTGTATTTAACACATAATTTCCAACATGTTATTTAGGCATGTGATGGCAATCAAGTGATTTGATCATTCAATAAAGTCCGAAAGATAATTTTAACTAGTTTATGTACTCGGACACATCAACATTCCTAACTCTCTTCTTATGAAATCAAATTGTTCTTCACTTAGAGGTTTTGTAAAAATATCAGCTAGTTGATGTTTAGTATCAATGAATTCTATGATTACATCATGATTAGTAACATGATCTCATATAAAGTGATGTCTAATATCAAAATGTTTTGTTTTTGAGTGTTGTGTAGGATTTTTCGTTAAGCATATTGCACTTGTGTTATCACATTTAATAGGAATATTTTTAAGATGAATTTTATAATCTTCTAAGGTATTTTTCATCCATACAACTTGTGCACAGCATGCACTTGCTGCAATATATTCAGCTTCGGTTGTTGATAGTGCAACCGAGTTTTGTTTCTTAGATGGCCAGGAAATAAGGGCATGTCCTAAAAATTGACATGTTCCTGATGTACTTTTTCTATCTAGTCTACAGCCAGCAAAGTCCGCATCAGCATAAGTAATTAACTCAAAATTCTCTGATTTTGGGTACCATAATCCTAGATTTGTGGTACCATTAAGATATCTAAGTATTCTTTTAACTGCTTTGAGATGAGATATCTTAGGGTTTGATTGAAATCTAGCACAAAGTCCTACACTGAACATGATATCTGGTCTAGTTGCAGTGAGGTAAAGTAAACTTCCTATCATACCCCTATAAGTTTTTGATCGAAGCTTTCTCCACTTTCATCAATTTCTAACTTAGTGGAGGTGCTCATAGGAGTGTTAATAGCTTTTGAGTTATTCATATTAAATTTTTTCAACAATTTCATAGCATATTTAGTTTGACTAATAAAGATGCCATTGCTTAGTTGTTTGATTTGTAAGCCTAAGAAGAATGTTAATTCTCCCATTAAACTCATTTCGAATTCAAGACTCATAGTTTT
Organism: Musa acuminata AAA Group; assembly: GCF_036884655.1. NCBI lineage: Eukaryota > Viridiplantae > Streptophyta > Magnoliopsida > Zingiberales > Musaceae > Musa > Musa acuminata. Next base: position 35,582,702 of record NC_088334.1, read on the forward strand.
AGCAAAAGATTCACAAAGAGATTCATTCGTAGAACCAAAGATAATATGATCAACATAAATCTGAACAATGAGAAATCATTTTCAAAATTCTTGATGAACAATGTAGTATCAACCTTGCCTTTTGTGAAATTATTTTTGATAAGAAAAGAACTAAATCTCTCATACCAAGCCCTCGGAGCTTGTTTTAAACCATAGAGAGCTTTAGTTAATCTAAACACATGATTAGGGAGGCTATTATTTTCAAATCCAGGAGGTTGTTCAACATAGACTTCTTCGGAAATAAAGCCATTAAGAAAAGCGCTTTTAATATCCATTTGAAACAACTTAAAATTATTACTACTAGCGTAGGCAAGGAGCATCCTTATGGCTTCTAATCGAGCCACAAGAGTGAAGGTTTTTTCGTAATCGATACCTTCTTCTTAGTTGAAACCTTTGGACACTAATCTAGCCTTGTTTCTAACCACGATACCATATTCATCTTGCTTGTTTCTAAAAACCCATTTAGTATCAATAACTAAATGGTCATTTGGCCTAGGAATCATCTTGCATTGCGATAATCCATGAATCATCTTTCATGGCTTCGTCAACACATTTGGGTTCAATTTGGGAGAGAAAAGCGGCGTTGGAACAAAAATTTTTAAGAGAAGAACGTGTTTGAACCCCCTTTGATGTGTCTCCTGAGATTAGCTCCTTAGGATGAGCATCTACATACTTCCAATCCTTGGGTAAGGATGTTTCGGAAGTGGATGCATCCAAGTTGCTAGTTGGAGACGGGGTTTCATTTAAATTCAAGGAATCAAAATTAACATCATCATCAAAATCGGTTTTCCTGATTTCAGAAATCTCATTAAAGACAACATGAATGGATTCTTCAATAATTAAAGTTCTTTTATTGAAGATACGAAAAGCTTTAGAAACCGAAGAATAACCAAGAAAGATTCCTTCATCGAATTTAGCATTAAATTTTCCTAAGTTATCTTTTTCATTCAAGATAAAACACTTACACCCAAAGACTTTAAAATATGAAACATTGGGTTTTTTGTTGTTCCATAACTCATAGGGAGTTTTGGTGAGTAAGCGTCTTACTATAACTCTATTCAAAATATAGCATGCAGTATTTACGGCTTCGGCCCAAAAATATTTGGGTAGGCTATGTTCATTCAACATGGTTCTTGCCATTTCTTATAAATTTCAATTTTTTCTTTCTACTACTCTATTTTGTTGAGGATTTCTAGGAGTAGAGAAATTATGGTTGTATCCATTGAGTTCACAAAATTCTTGGAAATCATGATTTTGAAATTCACCACCGTGATCACTTCTAATTGACGAAATCATAGAACCCTTCTCATTCTGAACAAGTTTACAAAACTTGGTAAAATATCTAAAGCATTCATTTTTCTATTTTAAGAGGTAAGTCCATGTGTATCTGCTATAGTCATCCACAATGACGAAGGCATATTTGCTACCTCCTAGGCTTGATGTAGAGATTGGTCCGAACAAGTCCATATGGATCAATTATAAGGGCCTAGAGGTGCTTATTTGATTCTTAGATTTGAAACTATCCTTAATTTGTTTATCTAATTGGCAAGCATCACATACATTATCTTTGATGAACTTGATATGAGGAATTCCTCTTACAAGTTCTTTAGATGATATTTGAGTGATTAGTTTCATGCTAGCATGACCTAATCTTCTATGCCATAGCCAAGCATCTTCATTCAAAACCGAAAAACACATTTCATTACACAAATCATTGATGTCAATAGTATATACGTTATTTTGTTTTAATGCAATCATAGACGTGTTCTTGTGTGATTTTTCAATGATACAAGCATTAGATTCGAATCTGACAATATATCCTTTATCACATAATTGACTAATGCTCAAGAGGTTATGTTTTAAACCATTAACTAACAAAACATCTTCGATAAAAAAGTTGGATTTGTTACCTATGGTTCCTTTGCCAATGATTTTACCCTTGTTATTGTCTCCGAAGGTGACATAGCCTTCGTCTATGCTAGTGAGCTTAGAGAATTGAGATGGATCTCCGGTCATATGCCTTGAGTATCCACTATCAAGGTACCATCTCTTGCTCCTAGCTTGCGATAGTATAGGTTTCTACAAGAAAGGATGATTTTTAGGTACCCATTTGCTTTTGGGTGCCTCAAAAATAGATCTACATTGTTTATCATGTTGCATAGAATTTATCATAGTTCCTTTAGGAACCCAAATTAATTTGTTCAGACTAATTTTCTTGAATGGACAATAATGCGTTTTGTGTCCAAGTTTGCAACAAAAGTTGCATTTGCTTTGGTGTCGAATATATAAGATGGGGCCTTTTATGAAGGTGGTTGGATTTTGGTGAGGACTTCTCACAAATCCGATTCCACTTCTTTTGGGAACGTGACCCTTGTTTACAAGGATCATGTTCAATGACTTGCTACCAACCTCGAATTTCTTCAAGGTGTCCTTAAGTAGCAAGTTTTCCTTTTGGAGAGTTTCTAGATCATGACATTTTATGCATGAACTTAAACTATCATGATATTCAGTTTTTAACTTATCAAAATTACAAGTAAGACTATCATGCTCCTTTTTTAGCAATTTATATTTTCTACTAATAATCTTGCATTCATCAAATAAGTCATGGAAGGTATTTAATAATTCATCAAATGATAAATCTGCATCTATTAAATTCGTTACCTCCTCTCCGATGGCCATTAAGGTGTAATGAGCAACTTGCTCGGTGTTAGACTCCTCTTCTTCGGATGCGCTCGAGTCATCCCATGTTGCTTTGAGCGCCTTCTTCTTTGATGTTTTCTTTTTGACTTGGGGACAATCACTCTTATAGTGTCCCAGCTTTTTGCACTCATAACAAATAACTTGGTCCTTCTTGGGTTCAAGTTTATTTTTTATGTCATTTTTAAACTTGTTTCTTTTAATGAATTTTTTAAATTTTCTTGTTAGAAGTGCCAAGTCATCGTTACAGTCCTCATCACTTGAGCTTTCTCTCAAGTGGTCTTCTGAAGTTCTAAGTGTCATATCCTTCATGTTCTTTGGAAAGATGTCTTCTTGCTCTTCATGAGCTTTGCAAGTCATCTCGTAGGTCATTAATGACCCGATTAGTTCTTCAAGAGGGAAGTTGTTTAGATCTTTCACCTCTTGAATAGTAGTGACTTTCGGATCCCAACTCTTAGGAAGGGATCTTAGAATCTTATTTACGAGCTCAAAATCCGAAAAACTTTTTCTGAGTCCTTTTAGACCGTTGATGACATCCGTGAAACGGGTAAACATGTCGCCAATAGTCTCACTCGGTTTCTTCCAGAAAAGTTCGAAAGAATATAACAAAAGATTGATTTTTGACTCTTTCACTCTACTTGTGCCTTCGTGAGTCACTTCGAGTGTGTGCCAAATATCAAATACGGTTTCATAAACTGAAACACGGTTGAACTCGTTTTTATCAAGCGCACAAAATAAGGCATTCATAGCCTTTGCATTAAGAGCGAAAGCCTTCTTCTCCAATTCATTCCAATCGATCAATGGAAGAGAAGACTTCGAAAATCCATTTTCGATAAGATTCCAAAGTTCAAAATCCATAGAAATAAGAAAGATTCTCATTCGGGTCTTCCAATAGGTGTAGTCCGTCCCATTAAACATGGGTGGACGTGTAATAGAATGGCCCTCTTGATTTTCGGCATATGCCATCTCTCTTGGGTTTTAATATGTTTGAGAGTTAACCCCGCTCTGATACCAATTGTTAGGATCAAGAGCACTAAGAGGGGGGGTGAATTAGTGCAGCGAAAAACCTTTTACGATAAAAACTACGTTTGTTCGTTAAAAGTGATTTTGGTAAGAAAGCCGATTCGTAAATCACTTTAACTTTTGTTTAAGCGAGATGCAGCAAAGATATAAATGCAGTTTGCAGTTATGATTCAAATCTGATAGTAGGCGCAAACTAAAATATGATATTCGCACGAAGAAACTGATTTACGTCTAAATGCTGATTCGTAAATAACTTGATTAGGCGAGATGCAGTTTAAGCAAGGATATAAAGGCAGTTTGCAGTTATGATAGAAATCAAAACGTAAACGCAAACTGAAATATGATGATTGTACGAAAAAATAGATTTACGTCTAAATGCTGATTCGGAAAGTGCAAAGCTTGAAACCCGATCGTATATGCGCAGAAAGCATTAAACTTTAGAGGAGGTTTGCAGTAAATAAAATATGCTCAAAGTAAATGCAAACCAAGATTTAGAGTGGTTCGGTCAATCTTGACCTACTCCACTTTTGGCTTCCTCCTCCGACGAGGTCACGGACGTCAACTAGAGGCCTTCCTTCAATAGGCGAAGGCCAACCACCCTTTTACAGTTTAACTCCTTTTGACGGGCTTAGGAGATAACCCTTACAGAATTTTCTCTCCTCTCTTTAAAGCTCAGAACTTGGAAGAAAAGAGGGAGAAGAACTTTTGGCCTTTACAACAATTTTGAGCTCTAAAAATCACAGAACAAGATCAAGATTTCGGTGTATGTTCAGTGCTGTTTCAGTGCTGAATGGGTGGGGTATTTATAGGCCCCAACCCAGTTCAAATTTGGAGCTCAAAACTGTCAATTCCCGGAATTCCGGGATCAGGCGGTTGCACCTCCTGACTGGAGCGGTTGCACCGACTGGCAGAGCTCGAAGACTGAGCCTCTGGGCGGTGCCACCTCCTGTCAGGGGCAGTTGCACCTCCTGCCAAAGCTCAAAGACCAAGCTCAGGCGGTGCAACCTCCTGACTGAGGCGGTTGCACCGCTCAGCCAGTGCTCGGAGACCGAGCCCAAGCGGTGCCACGTCCTGTCAGGGGAGGTTGCACCGCCCAGTCTTGCTCGGAGACTGAGCCCAGGCGGTGCCACCTCCTGGCTGGGGCAGTTGCACCGCCCAGTCTCGCTCGGAGACTTAGCCCAGGCGGTGCCACCTCCTGGCTTGGGCGATTGCACCTCCTGGCAGAAATCAAGGTCCGAATGGGTTGATCCATTCGGCCCAATTTGGGTTTTTCAGGGGCCCAATTGCCCCAAGATTAAGTTAATGGGATCACCTCCGATTTACAACTTAATCATTGTGCTAACTACGATATTTCCTAAGACATTTACTACAACTTGCTTCGGTGCGTCAATCGCTTCTTCCGGCGAGCTTTCGGCGAACTTCCGTCGATCATCCGATGAACCCTCGGTGATGCTTCTGCGGACTTCCGGCAAACTCCTGGACTTACGACGATCCACTTGGCGAGTTCCGACGAGCTTCTTTGGCAAGCTCATGGACTTCTCGGATTTGTTCCCGCAGAACCTCCGACGACTGTCCGAACTTCCGTTGAACTCTCGAACTCCCAACGTGATCATTGTCTTGACTCCGGCGCAACTCCTGCTGCATGTCTTACTTTCATCGTAGTTAATCCTGCACACTTGTCTCAACATATAGATTAGATAACAAATGACAATTGACTTCATCATTAAAATCCGAGATTCAACATTACCAACTAATTTAAATTCATCAAATAAATAATAGAAAGCATCAAGAAATTCATTGCAAGGTAAATGAGATTCGATTGAGTCACTTACCCCATCATTGAGGGCCATTAGGGCATAGTTCGCCACTTCGTCTTCATCGGTTTGCTCCTCATCTTCGGATGAGCTCGATTTGTCCCAAGTCGCCTTGAATGTTTCTTCTTCTTTTGTAGCTTCTTCTTTTTTAGTTGTAGACATTCACTTTTAAAGTGTCCCAACTTCTTACATTCATAGCAGATGATTGTCTCCATTTTGAGTTCGCTTTTGTTTTCAGTATCTTGTCTTACAAAATTTATTTTGTTTCTTCTTATGAATTTTTTAAATTTTTTTATTAGAAGTGCTAAGTCCTTATCATCACTTGAGCTTTTGCTTGAGTAGTATTCTTTAGTTCTGAGTGTCATATCCTTTTGTTCTTTGAAAGGTTGTTCTCAAGTTCATCATGTGTTATACATATTATTTCATAAGTCATTAAAGACTCGTTAAGTTCTTTAATCAAAAAATTATTCAAGTTTTACTTATTGTATTGCTGTTACTGTTGGATTCCAACTTTTGGAAAGGATCTTAGTATTTTATTTATAAGTTCAAGGTTAGAAAAATTTTTACCAAGTACTTTCAAACCATTGATAACATCCATAAAATGAGTATACATATCACCAATGGTTTTACTTAGCTTTATTCGAAACAACTCTAAGCTATGCATCAAAGGATTTATCTTATATTCTTTTACCCTACTTGTGCCTTCATGTATAATTTCAAGAGTGTGTCAAATCTCATGTGCAATTTCATAAGTCGAAATATAATTAAACTTATTTTTGTCCAAAGCACAAAATAAAACATTCATAGCTTTCACATTTAAATAAAATGATTTTTTTTCAAAATCATTCCATTCACTCATAGGTATAGAGGGTGTTTGAAAACCAAGTTCAATGATATTGTATAAATTGAAATCCATAGATAGTAAGAAATCTCTCATTCATGTTTTCTAATACGTGTAGTCTATTCGATTGAACATAGGAGGATGAGTGATAAAGTGACCCTCTAGATTGTCAAAAAATATCATTTAGTCTCTCTTGGGTGTTGAACCAATAAAGAGAAACTTGGCTCTGATACCAACTGTTAGGGTCATTTCAGCACTAAGAGGGGGAGGGGGGTGAATTAGTGCTTTCGTAAAACTTTCGATGATTAAAAAAATTTGTTCGATAAAGCTTGTACTAGAACGCATTTAAAATTAGAAAGCAAGTGATAGTAATAAGTAAGTAAATTAATAAGTAATGGTAATGAAAAGCATGAAGGAAATGCAAACCGAGTTTAGTGGTTTAGTTGTCGGGACTTACGTCCACTTTCGATTCCTCTTCACTCGAGGCCACCAGCTTCACTACCAATCTTCTTTCAATGGGCGAAGATCAACTACCCTCTTACAACTCTTTCTCCTTTTCACAAGCTCAGTAGAGAACCCTTGCACTCCTCTTTTATAGGTATTCCCTCACATATCTCCCTTAGGATTATCTCTAAGCTCTAGGAGGAGGGACACTAAACATTAAAAGAGATTATAATATATTTTTTTTCAATGATTCTTTTCCTCTTACTTCTCATTTTCTTATTTCAACTGAGCAGGGATAAGTGGGGTATTTATAGGCCCCAAAAGGATTCAAATTTAGAGCTAAAACGATCTCATCTTAGATTTTTAGGATACTGGTGGTACCACCACCAGTATTGTGTGGTACCACTACCCAGTCTGGCAATACCATTACCTAACACACTGACACTAGGAGGTACTACTGCCCAATCTAGTGGTACCATTGCCTGATAGTCTCGGACATTGGGCTTTTGACTTTTTCAAGTCATGGGTGGTTCCAGCACCAGTTTGGTGGTGCCACCGCCTGACCCAACTTTTGGGTCACTGAATGGGCTTTCCTTTTGGCCCAAAACAGCCTCAACTCTGACCCAATGAGCCCATAATTGAGTTTTCTTGGTTATACATAAAACTAACTCCATTAGACCTAAACTAACTCGATCTAGACATAATCGATTACAAGCATGAATCCAATATTGTCCGATATGTCATTGGTTCATTTGGCGCTTCGTCTGATCCTTCGGCGTATTGCCCAATCAGTATGTTGACCTCCCACAACTTCTAATCTCCTTAGTGCAATGTCCGATCCTTCGGACCGATGCCCGAACTTATGGCACGAAGTCCTTTCGCCACATCAATCATTCCTCTGGCCCGACGTCCAATCTTCTGACATATTCTATTCTAGTCAAATGTTTGATTCTTCCTGCTTTAATCGAATTTTCTTTCCTTGATTGAGGTTTATCCTACATCACTCAAATGCACATTATATCATAACTTTATCAATTGATTTTATTATCAAAATATGAGATTCAACAAATGTAACAAGCTAAAGTGTACTAACGAACTTGAATGTAAGATTAAGTTATAGTAATAAACATACATATAGTGACTAGAAATGGCATTTGAACCTTAATCGGCCTTAAGTGAAGCTCAATACTTAAATGAGTTTGAACATGATTAAAGTAAGAAAGTTAAGTTTTAAATCTCATGTATATAGAGGATAGTAAGCAACTTAGGCATAAATAGAGTAATAAAAAATTAATTTGAGATGCAAATCAAAGAGGACTATTATAGTAAAAAGATTGAGGTACATAAGTGAGATTGAAAGATAAGTCTAAATCAAAAATATTATTTTTTTTAAACTAAATTAAACTTAATAGAAGTTGTTGCAATATTAAAATTATATTAGTAAATAGAGAAAAGAAAAAAATTTAAAATGAGGCCTAATGAGATTGAATACTAGATCTTAAGGCAACCTCTTAAGCACCTCAACTTTATTTTGACATCATCTACCAACTTTATAACCCAAGACAATTTATCTCCTTCAACCATTCTCTTAGCTTCTTTTTATAGAGGCTAGGAAACTCTAATTCTAAGAAAGATTGAGGTAAAAAAAATCTAATTTTTCCCTTATTATACCTAGGGTTTAAATTTTATAGATTATAGATAGATTTTTCTAACTACTTTTAAGTTACCTAGACTTCGAATTTATCTTTCATTTTAGAATATATTTTGGATGATTCTCTTACAGTTTCAAAGTCTCTAGTTAATATGAGATCGATACATAGAATTATGATTATTCCAATTTGAGACACTCAAAATCTCCTATTTTATTATAAGGGATTCTATTCAAGCTAAATTAACCCCTTATGGATATGATTGAGTTTTGTCCTATATACTTTAAAAGATTATCTTGAGATTTAAAATTGAGTAAATACTACCTTTGTCCACAAAGATATGAGGTTTATAATTTCAGATAGTCCCAACCCAGTTTTAGCAAAATAGAATAGGTGTTGGTAGTTGAATTTAGAGGATAGTTTAGCCTTTAAACGATTTGATTTTAACCTAAATATTAGTGTGTATTTAGTTCAATATGTCTCCTAGTTTTCTACAAAGTTTCATGATAATTCAAGATCATTTGACTAGTTAGAATAATGAAGTAAATTTTTTTCATAAAATTGTGTGTTGGTTTGATTGATATTAACTAGTTCATTTGTTTATAGAGTAAATTATTGAAAAATCAATAGTAAAATTTAGATGAATTTATAAGTTGAATATAATCTATTTTATAATAGATCTTATCAAACTTTTTCTATGAATTATTATAAATCAATAATTCAAGAGGTAGGATTCTTAATTAGGACATCTCAAGACCCAATACTCCTAATTTGATAGGGGTATCACTCCTTAACATACTCGATCACTAATGAACATAGTCTTTTATTGACATCTTTATTTTTAATTTCAATTAGGTAAGTATAAGTTTAATTCAGTGTAAAATAGTAGTAATATAAATTATCAAATGCATAATATAAATTGAAAAGCATATTTTGACTTATATGATCATCATAAGCTATATGTGAATGTATATATTTTATAAAAATAAAATATATGAATTATTATAAAAATATATTGTATGCATGTATATATGATGACGTGCGATGTGGGAGTGCACATATTTTCAATGACGTATGGTGTGGGAGAGTGCATATGTTTTCTTTGACATGCGGTGTGAGAGTGCATAGATATGTTACGATATACAATGCATGTATATACTATGATATGTGGTGTGAGAGTGCACGTATGCATTATTACGTGTGGTATGAGAGTATGCGTATATATTTTAACATGCGGTTTGGGAGTGCATATATGTATTATGATGTGTGGTGTAGGAGCATACGCATATATTATGATGATATATGATATAGGAGTGCATGTATATATTAGGACATGTGGCGTAGAAGTTCATAAAATTCTTATTCTTCTTACATATATATATATATATATAAGTATTTTAAATTATTTCAACATAGAATTTTACTTCTTTATTTTGCATATGCTATATTGTGGTTATGCTTGCTAAAGAAGCCTAGGATAAGGTGTTTATTGTTAATTATCTTATGATGATGAATATAAATATGATATACATGACATAATATATACTCACTGTTAGGATCAAGAGTCGGCACTAAGAGGGGGGGTGAATTAGTGCAGTGGTAAAATCACATCTTCAAAAACTTCCGTATGATAAAACCGTTTATGTTGAAAGCTGATTTCAGAAACTTAACTTGAAAGCATACATAAAAGAGTAGTGGATGTAAAGACTCAGTTTGCAGTAAGGTAAATAGCAAGAATAAAACGCAAACCAGATTTTAGAGTGGTTCGGTCAACGTAACCTACATCCACTTTCGGCTTTCTCTTCCGTCGAGGTCACCGGCTTCCACTAGAGGCCTTTCTTCTATAGGCGAAGGCCAATCACCTTTTACACCCCTCTTCTCCTTTTCACCAGTTTAGGAGACAACCCTTACAAGTACTCACATACTCATCTCTCAAACTAGTCTAACATTTTAGAAGAGGGAGAGGAGATCACATAAGATTTCAGTAGCGTTTCTTTGCTTTTAGACTTTCTGTGCTTGTGTGCTTTAACCAGGGATGAGAGGGGTATTTATAGGCTTTAAGTTGATTCAAACTTGAAGCCTAAAACTTTCCCATCCCAAGTTCCCTAGGCACGGGCGGTACCACCACGTAGTGTCAGCCTAGCTGACACTGCCCTGGGCGGTACCACCGCTTGGGGGGCAGTGCTGGGTGGTACCACTGCCTAGACTAGCGATACCACCACTTGGCACCCTGATAGGGGTGGTACAACCACCCAGACTAGTAGTACCATCGCCTGACATAGCTTCGAAGACTATGCCACGATGGTGAGATTTCTTGGGGCATTGTTTGGGCTTCTTATTGGGCCAAACATAATTCTTACATGGGCCTAGCTGGCCCCTAATTGGGTTGGGCCCAAATCCAATTCCAATTACATGCTAACTACGATTCCTAAGACATATTTTAAGCTAAACAAAGTCTGTAAGTCTATTCTTCCGGCGAGCTTCCGACGATCTTCCGGTGAACTTCGGACGATCTCTCGGCAATGTTCCAGTGGACTCCCGATAAGCTCCTGGACTTCACGACGATCTTCTTGGTGAGTTTCGATGAGCTTCTATGGCAAGCTCTGAGACTTCTCGGCTAGTTCCTCCAGAATTTCTGACGAACGTCTGGACTTCCAACTAACTCTCGAACTCCCAACGTGATCACGTCCTTAACTCCGGGACTTCATTTTGCTTCATGCCTTGCTATTATAGTTAATCCTGTTGAATCTCGGATTTTGATGATGAAGTCAATTGTCATTTGTTATCTAATCTATATATTGAGATAAGTGTGCAGGATTAACTACGATGAAAGTAAAATATGCAGCAGGAGTTGCGCTGGAGTCAAGACAATGATCACGTTGGGAGTTCGAGAATTCGACGGAAGTTCGGACAGTCGTCGGAGGTTCTACGGGAACAAATCTGAGAAGTCCATGAGCTTGCCAAAGAAGCTCGTCGGAACTCACCAAGTGGATCATCGCAAGTCCAGGAGTTTGCCGGAAGTCCGCAGGAGCATCACCGAGGGTTCGTTGGATGATCGACGGAAGTTCATCGGAAGCTCGCCGGAAGAAGCGATTGACGCACCGGAGCAAGTTGCAGTAAATGTCTTAGGAAATATCGTAGTTAGCACGATGATTAAGTTGAAAATGGGAGGTGATCCCATTAACTTAATCTTGGGGCAAGTGGGCCCCTGAAAAATCCAAATTGGGCCGAATGGATCAACCCATTCGGACCCTGATTTCTGCCAGGCGGTTGAACCGCCCAAGCCAGGAGGTGGCACCGCCTGGGCTAAGTCTTCGAGCGAGACTGAGCGGTGCAATCGCCCCAGCCAGGAGGTGGCACCGCCTGGGCTCAGTCTTTGAGCGAGACTGGGCGATGCAACCTCCCCTAACAAGAGGTGGCACCGCCTGAGCTCGGTCTTCGAGCTCTGGCAAGAGGTGTAACCGCCTCAGTCAGGAGGTGGCACCGCTTGAGCTCAGTCTTCAAGCTCTGCCAGGCGGTGCAACGACTCTAGTCAGGAGGTGCAACCGCCAGATCCCAGAATTTCGGGAATTGACAGTTTTGAGCTCCAAATTCAAACTGGGTTGGGGCCTATAAATACCCCACTCATTCAGCACTAAAAGGGCACAAGATATACACCGAAATCCTGATCTTGTTCTGTGATTTTTAGAGCTCAAAATTGTTATAAAGGCCAAAAGTTCTTCTCCCTCTTTTCTTCCAAGTTCTGGGCTTTAAAGAGAGGAGAGAAAATTCTGTAAGAGTTGTCTCCTAAGCCCGTCAAAAGGAGTGAAACTGTAAAAGGGTGGTTGGCCTTCGCCTATTGAAGGAAGGCCTCTAGTTAACGTCGGTGACCTCGTCGGTGGAGGAAGCCAAAAGTGGAGTAGGTCAAGATTGACCGAACCACTCTAAATCTCGGTTTGCATTTACTTTGAGCATATTATCTTTATTGCAAACTTCCTCTAAAGCTTACTGCTTTCTACACATATACGATCGGGTTTCAAGCTTTGCACTTTCCGAATCGGTGTTTAGACGTATGTTAGTTTCATCGTATGATCATCATATTTCTGTTTGCGTTTACGTTTTGATTTCTATCATAACTGCAAACTGCCTTTATATCCTTGCTTAAACTACATCTCATTTAATCAAGTGATTTACGAATCAGTATTTAGACGCAAATCAGTATTTTCGTATGAATATCATATTTCAGTTTGCGCCTACTATCTGATTAGAATCATAACTACAAACTACAGTTATATCTTTGCTGCATCTCACTTAAATAAAAGTTAAAGTGATTTACGAATCGGCTTTCTTACCAAAATCACTTTTAACGAATGAACGCAGTTTTTATTTTTCGTAGAAGGTTTTCCGCTACACTAATTCACCCCCCCCCCCCCCCCCCCCTCTTAGTGCTCTTGATCATAACAATTGGTATCAGAGTGGGGTTAACTCTCAAACGGATTAAAACCCAAGAGAGATGGCATATGCCGGAAACCAAGAGGGCCATTCTATTACACGTCCACCCATGTTCAATGGGATGGATTACACCTATTGGAAGACCCGAATGAGGATCTTTCTTATTTCTATGGATTTTGAACTTTGGAATCTTGTCGAAAATGGATTTTCGAAGTCTTCTCTTCCAATGATCGATTGGAATGAATTGGAAAAGAAGGCTTTCGCTCTTAATGCAAAGGCTATGAATGCCTTATTTTGTGCGCTTGATAAAAACGAGTACAACCGTGTTTCGGTTTGTGAAACCGCATTTGATATTTGGCACACACTCGAAGTGACTCACGAAGGCACAAGTAGAGTGAAAGAGTCAAAAATCAATCTTTTGTTACATTCTTTCGAACTTTTCCGGATGAAACCGAGTGAGACTATTGGCGACATGTTTACCCGTTTCACGGATGTCGTCAACGGTCTAAAAGGACTCGGAAAAAGTTTTTTGGATTTTGAGCTCGTAAATAAGATTCTAAGATCCCTTCCTAAGAGTTGGGATCCTAAAGTCACTACTATTCAAGAGGCGAAAGATCTAAACAACTTCCCTCTTGAAGAACTAATCGGATCATTAATGACCTACGAGATGACTTGCAAAGCTCATGAAGAGCAAGAAGACATCCTTCCAAAGAATAGGAAGGATATGACACTTAGAACTTCAGAAGACCACTTGAGTGAAAATTCAAGTGATGAGGACTGTGACGATGACTTGACACTTCTAACAAGAAAATTTAAAAAATTTATTAAAAGAAACAAGTTTAAGAATGACACAAAAAATAAACTGGAACCCAAGAAGGACCAAGTTATTTGCTATGAGTGCAAAAAGCCGGGACACGACAAGAGTGATTGTCCCCAAGTCAAAAAGAGAACATCAAAGAAGAAGGCGGTCAAAGCAACATGGGATGACTAGAGCGTGTCCGAAGAAGAGGAGTCCAACACCGAGCAAGTTGCTCATTACGCCTTAATGACAATCAGAGAGGAGAATCCTATACCATCGCAAGCTAGGAGCAAGAGATGGTACCTTGATAGTGGATGCTCAAGGCATATGACCGGAGATCCATCTCAATTCACTAAGCTCACTAGCATAGATGAGGCTATGTCACCTTCGGAGACAACAACAAGGGTAAAATCATTGGCAAAGGAACCATATGTAACAAATCCAACTTCTTTATCGAAGATGTTTTATTAGTTGATGGTTTAAAACATAACCTCAGCATTAGTCAATTATGTGATAAAGGATATATTGTCAGATTCGAATCTAATGCTTGCATCATTGAAAAACCACACAAAAACACGTCTATGATTGCATTAAAACAAAATAATGTATACACTATTGACATCAATGATTTGTGTAATGAAATGTGTTTTTCGGTTTTGAATGAGGATGCTTGGCTATGGCATAGAAGATTAGGTCATGCTAGCATCAAACTAATCACTCAAATATCATCTAAAGAACTTGTAAGAGGAATTCCTCATATCAAGTTCATCAAAGATAATGTATGTGATGCTTGCCAATTAGGTAAACAAATTAAGGGCAGTTTCAAATCTAAGAATCAAATAAGCACCTCTAGACCCCTACAATTGATCCATATGGACTTGTTCGGACCAATCTTTACATCAAGCCTAGGAGGTAGCAAATACGCCTTTGTCATTGTGGATGACTATAGCAGATACACATGGACTTACTTCTTAAAACAGAAAAATGAATGCTTTAGATATTTTACCAAGTTTTGTAAACTTTTTCAGAATGAGACGGGTTCTATGATTTCGTCAATTAGAAGTGATCACGGTGGTGAATTTCAGAACAATGATTTCCAAGAATTTTGTGAACTCAATGGATACAACCATAATTTCTCTACTCCTAGAAATCCTCAACAAAATGTAGTAGAAAGAAAAAATCAAAATTTACAAGAAATGGCAAGAACCATATTGAATGAACATAGCCTACCCAAATATTTTTGGGTCGAAGCCGTAAATACTGCATGCTGTATTTTGAATAGAGTTCTAGTAAGACCCTTACTCACCAAAACTCCCTATGAGTTATGGAACAACAAAAAACCCAATGTTTCATATTTTAAAGTCTTTGGGTGTAAGTGTTTTATCTTGAATGAAAAAGATAACTTAGGAAAATTTGATGCTAAATCCGATGAAGGAATCTTTCTTGGTTATTCTTCGGTTTCTAAAGCTTTTCGTATCTTCAATAAAAGAACTTTAATTATTGAAGAATTCATTCATGTTGTCTTTAATGAGATTTCCGAAATCAGGAAAAACGATTTTGATGATGATGTTAATTTTGATTCCTTGAATTTAAATGAAACCCCGTCTCCAACTAGCAACTTGAATGCATCCACTTCCGAAACATCCTTACCCAAGGATTGGAAGTATGTAGATGCTCATCCTAAGGAGCTAATCTTAGAAGATACATCAAAGGGGGTTCAAACACGTTCTTCTCTTAAAAACTTTTGTTCCAACGCCGCTTTTCTCTCCCAAATTGAACCCAAATGTGTTGACGAAGCCATGAAAGATGATTCATGGATTATCACAATGCAAGATGAATTAAATCAATTTGAGAGAAATGAGGTGTGGAAACTTGTTCCTAGGCCAAATGACATTTAGTTATTGGTACTAAATGAGTTTTTAGAAACAAGCAAGATGAATATGGTATCGTGGTTAGAAACCTAGGCTAGATTAGTGGCCAAAGGTTTCAACCAAGAAGAAGGTATCGATTACGAAGAAACCTTCACTCCTGTGGCTCGATTAGAAGCCATAAGGATGCTTCTTGCCTACGCTAGCAATAATAATTTTAAGTTGTTTCAAATGGATGTTAAAAGTGCTTTTCTTAATGGCTTTATTTTCGAAGAAGTCTATGTTGAACAACGTCCTGGATTTGAAAATAATAGCCTCCCTAATCATGTGTTTAGATTAACTAAAGCTCTCTATGGTTTAAAACAAGCTCCGAGGGCTTGGTATGAGAGACTTAGTTCTTTTCTTATCGAAAATAATTTCACAAAAGGCAAGGTTGATACTACATTGTTCATTAAGAATTTTAAAAATGATTTTCTCATTGTTCAGATTTATGTTGATGATATTATCTTTGGTTCTACGAATGAATCTCTTTGTGAATCTTTTGCTAAAACTATGAGTCTTGAATTCGAAATGAGTTTAATGAGAGAATTAACATTCTTCTTAGGCTTACAAATCAAACAACTAAGCAATGACATCTTTATTAGTCAAACTAAATATGCTATGAATTTGCTAAAAAAGTTTAATATGAATAACTCAAAAGCTATTAACACTCCTATGAGCACCTCCACTAAGTTAGAAATCGATGAAAGTGGAGAAAGCTTCGATCAAAAAACTTATAAGGGCATGATAGGAAGTTTACTTTACCTCACTACAACTAGACTAGATATCATGTTCAGTGTAGGACTTTGTGCTAGATTTCAATCAAACCCTAAGATATCTCATCTCAAAGTAGTTAAAAGAATACTTAGATATCATAATGGTACCATAAATCTAGGATTATGGTACCTAAAATCAAAGAATCTTGAGTTAATTGCTTATGCTGATGCGGACTTTGCTGGCTGTAAACTAGATAGAAAAAACATATCAGGAACATGTCAATTTTTAGGACACGCCCTTGTTTCCTAGTCATCTAAGAAACAAAACTCGGTTGCACAATCAACAACCGAAGCTGAATATATTGCAGCAAGTGCATGCTGTGCACAAGTTGTATGGATGAAAAACACCTTAGAAGATTATAAAATTCATCTTAAAAATATTTCCATTAAATGTGATAACACAAGTGCAATATGCTTAACGAAGAATCCTATACAACACTCAAGAACAAAACATATTGATATTAGACATCACTTTATACGAGATCATGTTACTAATCATAATGTAATCATAGAGTTCATTGATACTAAACATCAACTAGCTGATATTTTTACAAAACCTCTAAATGAAGAATAATTTGATTTCATAAAAAGAGAATTAGGAATGTTGATGTGTCAGAATACATAAACTAGTTAAAATTATCTTTCGGACTTTATTAAATGATCAGATCACTTGATTGCCATTACATGCCTAAATAACATGTTGGAAATTATGTGTTGAATACAAAAATTTCTATAACAATAAGCATGTTTTGTCTTCATGATTGTATAGCATAGTCTTGTCCGAATGCATGAAAGTGTTAATTTTATTTTCAGATTCGCTTAACAATTGGTATCCTAAAAATCAGATTTTCTCATACACTTATTATATGAAAAATATTTTTCTGAAATGGATTTGATGAAATGATTCCTGCTTATGAATTCCATCTTGAAATATGGATGATAGTGTTTTTACTTGCAAAGATTTGTTTCACATACATATCTTGATACCTGTAAAAATGAAGCATGATTCAATCTTTCATCGACTTTAACTTCATGATTTAATTTCACTCAAAGTAAACTCACAAATAGCTGGTATCACAAATGGCCTTCCTCCTTCATGCAAAAAGATTATAACAAATAAAAAGGAAGAAGTATTTAAAGCAATCTATGTATCATGCTTTCCTTTATATGCTTGGAAAATAACATGTAAAGGCATGAACAACTATCACACTTATGCTCAAAATTCGCTTATTGTTCTCCTGCTATCACAATTACCATGCTTTTTGTTGATGACAAAGGGGGAGAAATATATGAGTATTAATGCCATACTTGCATCACCAAGAGATATATGAATAGATGCTATGATTGCTATAATTTGCATTATGCCTTGTTTGTATCGTGTCAAGATATTAGAAAAACTTGCATCGTAATTTTACGTATTGATATCTTACCATGAAATGCGATAATTGCTAAAACATTTGAAATGTGTGCATCATGTAATGATATCAAAATCTTACTTCGCAGTTTTACATGTTGATATATGATGAATTGCTACTATTACCATCATTCAAACTTGAAATGTGAAATTTGAAAATGAATGTCAAGCCTTGACATCATCTTCAGAGAGATACATCATTATGGGAATCATGATGGGAGTATTGATAAGTTTAAATGATTTTAACTTATCAATATGTCTCTTGAATTCAAAGGGTTTGAATTCAAGAATGACTTATCTCAAGTATGGCATATAGACAGGGGGAGTTAAGGTTAACTCCATTATCAATTGATTGTCATCATCAAAAAGGGGGAGATTGTTGAATCTCGGATTTTGATGATGAAGTTAATTGTCATTTGTTATCTAATCTATATGTTGAGATAAGTGTGCAGGATTAACTACGATGAAAGTAAGATATGCAGCAGGAGTTGCGCTAGAGTCAAGACAATGATCACGTTGGGAGTTCGAGAGTTCGACGGAAGTTCGGACAGTCGTCGGAGGTTCTGCGGGAACAAATCCGAGAAGTCCATGAGCTTACCAAAGAAGCTCGTCAGAACTCGCCAAGTGGATCATCACAAGTCCAGGAGTTTGCCGGAAGTCCACAGGAGCATCACCGAGGGTTCATCGGATGATCGACGGTAGTTTGCCAGAAGCTCGCCGGAAGAAGCGATTGACGCACCGGAGCACGTTGCAGTAAATGTCTTAGGAAATATCATAGTTAGCATAATGATTAAGTTGGAAATGGGAGGTGATCCCATTAACTTAATCTTGGGGCAATTGGGCCCCTGAAAAACCCAAATTGGGCCGAATGGATCAACCCATTCGGACCCTGATTTTTGCCAAGCGGTTGAACCGTCCAAGCCAGGAGGTGGCACCGCTTGGGCTAAGTCTCCGAGCGAGACTGGGTGGTGCAACTGCCCCAGCCAGGAGGTGGCACCGCTTGGGCTCAGTCTCCGAGCGAGATTGGGCGGTGCAACCTCCCCTAACAAGAGGTGGCACCGCCTGAGCTCGGTCTTCGAGCTCTGGTAGGAGGTGCAACCGCCTCAGTCAGGAGGTGGCACTGCTTGAGCTCGATCTTTGAGCTCTAGTAGGAGGTGCAACCGCCCTTGACAGAGGTGGCACCGCCCAGAGGCTCAGTCTTCGAGCTCTGCTAGGCAGTGCAACTGCTCCAGTCAGGAGGTGCAACCGCCAGATCCCGGAATTCCGGGAATTGACAGTTTTTATCTCCAAATTCAAACTAGGTTGGGGCCTATAAATACCCCACCCATTCAGCACTGAAAGGGCACAAGATATACACCGAAATCCTGATCTTGTTCTGTGATTTTGAGAGCTCAAAATTGTTGTAAAGGCCAAAAGTTCTTCTCCCTCTTTTCTTCCAAGTTCTGAGCTTTAAAGAGAGGAGAGAAAATTCTGTAAGGGTTGTCTCCTAAGCCCGTCAAAAGGAGTGAAACTGTAAAAGGGTGGTTGGCCTTCGCCTATTGAAGGAAGGCCTCTAGTTAACGTCGGTGATCTCGTCGGTGGAGGAAGCCAAAAGTGGAGTAGGTCAAGATTGACCAAACCACTCTAAATCTCGGTTTACATTTACTTTGAGCATATTATCTTTACTGCAAACTTCCTCTAAAGCTTACTGCTTTTTGCACATATACGATCGGGTTTCAAGCTTTGCACTTTCCGAATTGGCGTTTAGACGTAAATCAGTTTCATCGTACGATCATCATATTTCTGTTTGCGTTTACATTTTGATTTCTATCATAACTGCAAACTGCCTTTATATCCTTGCTTAAACTATATCTCGCTTAATCAAGTGATTTACGAATCAGCATTTAGACACAAATCAGTATTTTCGTACGAATATCATATTTCAGTTTGCGCCTACTATCTGATTAGAATCATAACTGCAAACTGCAGTTATATCTTTGCTACATCTCGCT
Source organism: Musa acuminata AAA Group (assembly GCF_036884655.1). Lineage (NCBI taxonomy): Eukaryota > Viridiplantae > Streptophyta > Magnoliopsida > Zingiberales > Musaceae > Musa > Musa acuminata. The sequence goes on from NC_088334.1 coordinate 35,602,527, forward strand.
TAAACAAAAGTTAAAGTGATTTACGAATCGACTATCTTACCAAAATCACTTTTAACGAACAAACGTAGTTTTTATTTTTCGTAGAAGGTTTTCCGCTGCACTAATTCACCCCCCCCCCCCCTCCCCTCTTAGTGCTCTTGATCCTAACAAATCCTGCACATGTAAAACATACTTCGATCTAGACAATTAATACTAAGAAATAATCATGTTGTCCGGCATGTCATTGGTCCTTCGACGCTTCGTCTGATTCTTCGGCGCATCGTCCTCTCTTGTGGCCTATTGCGCAATCGGTCAGTTGATTCCGTAACTCCCATATCCTTAGCGCAATGTTTGCTCTTCTTGGCCCGATGCCTGAATCCACGTCCTGAAGCCTTCTGTCGATACGTCGACTGATCCACCGGCCCGACATCCAATCTTCGGACATGTTCCTCCGGCCCAATATGATTTTTCCTGCTTTAATTGTCTCATCCTGATCGAAGCATCCTGCATCACTCAAAACGCAGATTAAAATATAAACACTTATCAATTGGTTTCATCATCAAAATATGAGATTCAACACTCACCTGAATAAAACTATAAAAGTTTATACTTACTGAATGATTATTTACTATAAACCTTATTTTGTAGGTAAGGATACTAGTATCTCACCTAAGTGATTAGGTAAGGAAGTGAGTATGTACAAGCCCATACTACCATAGATATGGACAATGATATGTGAGCATTTAAGTATGTAACATTTAGATATGTTATGTTTGTGTTTTTTTTTTCGTTAGAGACTATAGTTAAGTACGGTTGTCAAAAGTACTATGTATAGGGAAACCCTATAATTTTATTTAGTAAATTAGTATATTTTAATTTTAAGATCAACTATTTTTTGCTGCACTCCTATTGATAGATATAGTGAAAATTTAAAATATGACATCCTATTTTAGTCATGCATATAAGGTAAGAATAGAACTAGAAGTAAAGTATTACAAAAATATGCAAATTATATTTTATATATTTACCATCTTATGACGATAATTTAGATTAGTTGATAAACTATAATTAGACAATGGCTATTTATTCTTATATCACCGTTAAGATTCCAACAATTGGTGCTCCAATATAGAAGTTGAAACTTAAGAGTAGCACTAAGATAATTGGATATCTCAAAGCATGTATGGTAAGCTAAATATCAATTTTATACATATATATGATAAGTGTAATACATATTAGTTTTTAATCTTATTTTTTAATATTTTTATAGATTTGGCTATGCATGTAGATATGTTTATGTTATCCTATTATCTAAATCATCCCCGAATATGGAGATGTAATCAGGTGAATGTCGAGCAATTGGAATGTTATTGACATAAAGTTGCAATCCATAACTAAGGATAAGGTAATTATTTATATTTGAATGGTCATTCATTTGGATATACATGTGTTTTATAATTTTGTATATACTTGTTATGCAAGTATATCATGTGCTCACTCTAACAATGGTTGAGTCTCATCTACTATTGATTTAGAATATCGAGGTATAATAATTTAGTATTTTCTATTTATATATTTAAGATGTGATACTTTATTTGTTATATTAAAATATTTATAGGATATATATTTTTTTGATGAGGAACAAAAATACATCCAGTGTAAAAAGAATGAAGATAAAATTAAAAGATTATATAAAATACTCAAAGATCATAGATTTGACCATCTTGTGACTCTAGATATACATCTCAAAGTGTAAAAAAAAAATGAAGATGAAATTATCTCAATGTGTAAATAACTTATTTGATATATTAAATTATTGATAAGATATACATATTTTGGTGAGGAACAAAAATGCATCCAGTGTAAAAAGAATGAAGATAAAATTAAAAAATTATATAAAATACTCAAATATTATGGACTTGACCATCTTGTGACCCTAAGCTTGTAGGAAGTCCTCCATGATGATCCTTTCATAGTATGTTTTATCATACGTAACATTTGAAAGATCAATGAAGGATTACTCCATCGATAGTCTATAAGTTGAAAATATATCGAACCTTAAAATATAACCCATATTTCTTTAGGAAAAAAAAGTTATCTAAAAGAATATGTTACATTAAAGCTAAGCGATGGAAAGTCCATATCCCATATTCCAAAGTCTTCTAAAGATAAGATTGAGAATCATTTAGCCCTTTGATAATTTGGAAAGACAAAAAGTTTATAGGTGAGTACAAATCTTTTTTGTCTATAGCAGATGTGAGAGAATTTACTGATCGAAAGATTATATATTTCTATGAGTGAGTCTATTCCTTGTCATGATGATCTACAATCTAGACAAAAAATTTGGCCATCACTATTCTTATGGAATGGTTTTGAGGTAAACTAGCATATTTATATGTTGTTCATAAATTTATTTTAATTTCATGAATCAACTAATATTTTTGCTGGTTTTCAATTGTAGAGAGCATATCATTCATTTAGACAGAAGAAATGCAAAATCAGTTACAAAATCACCCTTGATGGCTCAGTTATGTTTTTGTCCTACTATTCAGCATATGATGGTGATAGATTTTTAGGAGAAGATGTATTTCCAATATAACTCTCTTCCTAAAAATTATATTCGAATATATTTAGATTAATAGTAAATGATATATTTTGAATAGTTATATTATAATAATATTTTTCTTATATTAAGTGTTTATTTGTTGAAAAATAAGTATAAAATTTCAAGAAAATATTGCTTGTTGATTTAGACCGTCTCCATCGTGGCATTTCAGAGAAGATAATTAGTAAAGGATGAAAGACAGGTGGTGAAATATCATTAACAAGATGGATCATAAGTTAATTATTCATTCACATTCCTCAATTTTAGTGACTATTGTACTAACACATTTTTCTGTTTTGCAGCAATTATTACATAATATTCATGATACATGGATGACCTGTTGATGGACGAAAAAATTAAATTTAACCAAAAGGATATATTATTGTATCAACTCTAAATAAACAATGCTATATTGGATTATTATTATTGTGTGGCAAGGTAAAAAGAGATATGATTTGATGAAACATTTAAGTTTGTGTTAAAATATTATAATTTAATATGTCTAATCTTATATGACGGTGTATGTTCTTATACATATCGTTTGACAATGTGACTTTATGTTGATAATCTAATTAATGTTGTTGTGAATATTTCATATGTGTTTGGTTTGTGGTAATTAAACAAGTAATTGTGTCGTGATTCATTGCATATAGTTGTGATGTTTCACACTTGTGTGTAAATTTAGAGTGTTTCATTTTCAAAATAGGGTTCTTTAGGTTAAATATGTTATGGAGTGTAACTCGAATATAACCTATGTATAACTCATAATTCTAACATATTTAGTGTCCAAACTCGAATATGAAATAGTTTTAATATGTCTAGTATCATTTTTTCCTATTTGTCTTGATTGTTGGTTGATTAATTTTTTTTGAATATGAGATTTTTGGTTGGAATATATAATTGAGTATAATATGAGTATAACATGAGTGTAACTTAATTATAAATTCTTAGCTCTTCCCAAAACATATCCAAACTTCTTATAATTATCATGATATAATTATAAATAGATTTAAGTACCTTTCTTTTTTTTATATAAATTTTAGTTGATTAGTTTTTCAAATAGGGGATCTTAATGTCAATTCATTTATCGAGTGTAACTTAAGTATAAATAATTAAATTATTCTCTAACCTATCCAATATTCTTCATAATTATTATAATATGATTATAATATATTTAATTTTATATTTTCTAATTTTTTTTTTCTAATTTTAGGTTGATTAATTATCAAAATAGGAGATATATGAGTTGAATCTATGATCAAGTATAACTTAACTAAAGTGTAACTCAAGTATAAATCATTGAATTATCTTCGAACCTATTCAAATTTTTTAATAACTATCATAAAATGATTCTAATATTTTTAATATCATATTTTCAATTTTTTTCTAATTTTAAGATGATTAAATATCAAAATAGGAGATATATGAGTTGCTAGTCATGGTGCCCTATAAGCAAATCATAAGTGATAGTACGTATGACATGATACACATTCTTTTTGTTTATTATATTTTGATATTTTATCACTTTATATTATTTGTTACATATATACATATATATATATATATACATATATACATATATATATATATACATATATACATATACATATATATATATTATATATATATGTATATATATATATTGTGACATCCATGGATCTATGCAATGAGAATCAGATCGTGATGAGATCATGATAATAAGACTGATTCACCTTTAAAGATAAACCCTAAATAATCCTAGTCATAGGTTACTCGAGAGGGACATCGAGATAACCGGATAGACTAGTGTGGTATATACCCATCCATATGATGGAGGCAACTAGTTTTATAGCTACTCGTATGAGGACACTAGGGATACAGTGCAGATGCTCATTAGAGAATGAGTTCACTGATTGATTCGCTTAAAGAATGCTGGATAGTTGATGATGCCTTATTGTTAGATAGTGATTCCATTTTCCCAATGGTATATTTAGTCCTTAGACTTGAGACACAAAGGATATCATATACGAGTATTCCACTCTTTGATACCGGATTTATAAGCCTAGAAGTTTCAAATCTAGCATAATCGGTCATCGAGAGTGACAACCAATCTTACGAGGACTATTGAGTATCAATAAAAGATCATCCACTCTCAATGTCATGAGAGGAATATCTCATATATTCTTGCTCAAACAAATCTCTAGCTAGGGTCATTCAGATTGAGAGAGAAAGAGTTCTATAGGAGAATCTGATTAGAGTGAGACTCAAGTAGAAACTATATGGGCCTGGTAGTACCATGCCCGGTATACAATATTTAAGGTATTAGATGGATAAAGGACTATAGATACATAGTAACTGAAGATAAACAAGTCCAATGGATTGGATTCTCTTGTATTATCTAGGGATTGTGACATAGTGACCTAGTATGTCCATAGTTGATGAATCAAGTAAATTATTATGAAGATAATAATTCAATAAACCACAAGGAGTTTTGATAAGTATGACTCATGGCCAGCTCAATATTGAGCCTAGAGAGTCACACACATATGGTAGGCATTGCGACGAGTAGAGGTTCGGATATGAGATATCTCGCTGGAGCCCCTATCTTATTGGATATCCAATAAGCCCCTGAATTATTGGATCCTATGAATGAGATCCAATAAAAGCCAATGAGAAATTATTGGATAGAGATCCAATAATCTAAGAGGCCTGGGTAGTTGGATAAAAATTCAATACCCAATAGGGCAGAATCTATTAGGGTTAAGTTAATAGGGGACCTCCATAAATAGGAGGGAACCAAAGGCCCATAGGCAAGATATTTTCTTAGTTACCATCTCCTATTCTCCTCTCCCCTTTTCCTCCTCAAATAGCAGGTATGGAGTTTTGGGCAGCGATTTAAGGAGCATTATCATAGATATATAGGTTCTACTATGTGGATCACCACTAGAGAGGATGACGCTTGACCTCATTCATCCTCTCCTATAAATATGCAGGGATTCAGGGATATACGATCTCCCTAGGTAAAACATAACTATCTCATACGTTGATTTAAGTTTCGCAGGTTTTTACGCACCAATCTTCACATGAGGACAAATATCTTTTTGGAAATTTGAGGTTCTTATTTTCTATTCTTCCATTTCGTATGTGATGTTGCCCCTAGATTTTCCTATAGTAGTATCAGAGTTAGGTTGTTCGTGCAAAAGATTGCTTTTGAACTGCGTGTATTATGTTTTAGAAAGTCTTTTGATGTCAAAATTATTGATGCAAATGGCGAGAGAGGGCAGCAACTATTGCTACCCTCGCAGGTTGGCCAATGGCCGCTTGTAGCCTTGGCTGAGGCTTGACCACTTGTGTATAGGTGGGCGACGGCCAATAGTTGACTGCCTATGGCTAGGAGCCTGCAGACTATAGGTAGGCAGCCACAAGGGCGACACCTACAGGTGGCTTGCCCATAAGGATGGGTGGCACCCACAACAGTGGCACCTGCGGAGGCGGCAACACCCCCTGCAAGCGTTGCACCTATAGGTAGAGGCGCCCGCGGGGGCAATAGCACCGCTTATGGGCACTACGCCCATGGGCATAGGTGCCCGCTATTATGGCAATGTTGCCTGCAGGCACAAGCACCCACGGGTGCGGTAATGCCGCCTGCGGGCGCTACGCTCATGGGCAGAACAAACCGCAAGCACACTGCCCACTCGTAGTGGCTACCACCGGAAGGGTGGCGACTATCGCAACACAACATGGAGGGGATTAGGGCTTTAAAAAAAATGATAGATTTGCCCCCTCAAAACTTTAGAAATTTCGAATTATGTCCTTTCTATCCAAATTACCAAAATACCTCTCATGATTCAGAAAATTCTCTACATGTCTCGAATTTTAAAAAATATTAATTAATTATAAGTTTAATTATTTATTATTATTATTATCTAGGTAGTCCTACATGATGATGATGTGTACATGTGTTGTATAATGTAGATAGATGATCATGGATGTGTATACATGTGATGTAATTATTATTATTATTGAGGCTTGCGAGTCTCTATTTTTCTCGTTTATTGTTGGGTCTATGTGCCTATGATTAAGTTATAATCACATGAGAAGGTGCAATGGGATTATGGAAGCAATAGCGGGACCCACGAGGTCGATATTAGGAACAAGTCGAAACTAAGAGAGGGGGGTGAATTAGTGCAGCGGCAAAATCACATCAGTTTCGAAAAATTCTTTCGTATGTTGAAAACTAATTTCAAAAATTTGAAAGCGTATGCGAGTATAGGCGTAGTAAAAGCATAGTAAAAAGGAGAGGTAGTTTGCTATAAAAGTAAAGTGTTCAAAGGAAATGCAAACTAGATTTTTATAGTGGTTGGTCGTCATGACCTACATCCACCATGCTGATTCCTCTTCTGTCGAGGCCACCAACATCCACTATCGGTCTTTCTTTAATAGGTGAAGGCCAACCACCTTTTACAACTCAATTATTCTTTTACCGATTTTAGGAGATAACCCTTACACCCCAACTAACTCCTCTCTCACACTATTCTAACACTTAGAACTTTTGAGAGGAGTTCACACAAGATTGTAGCAGCATTTCTTTATATTTTTACTCTCAAGTCTTATGTATCTTAACTAGGGATGAGAGGGGTATTTATAGGCTTCAAATTGATTCAAACTTGGAGCCTAAAAATATCTCATCACGGGTTTCCTGGGTACTAGTGGTACCACCGCTAGTGTTAGTCTGACACTGGGCGGTTCCACCACCTAACAGAGCTCGGAGATCGAGCTCTAGCGGTACCACCGCCTGATAGGGGTGGTACCACCGCTGGTAGCATGTACTATCGGTGGTATGTTAGAACCCTTGCAGATTCTAAACTTGGGGTTGATCTCTTTAGGGGATGGGCCTCCTTGGAACTCTATAGGGGTTCCTCCCTCCAAGTTGCTGCTCAAAGGCTGTAGAAAAGATTCATCTATTGCTTATGAAAAGAGGAGGAATACATGACTATTTATAGGGCTTCTAAACCCTAACTCCTAATAGGACTCCTACTCAAGACTCCTACTTCTAACCAAATCCTAATAGGACTCCTACTCAAGACTCCTATTCCTTTACAACTCCTAATTCTTCTCTAAGAAACAACCTCCTAACCCTAGTCGGCCTCTTCATCTCTTTAATAGGGGTCGGCTTAGGTAGGTTTTACATGAATGTCCCTCTCAATTAGGACTCTCCAAGCTAGAGTCCTAACAGACCCGCCTTCTTCAAATCAGCCTTGTCCTCGAGGCTGATGATTCATGAATTCTAGGAATTTGATCTTCAAGTCGTCATAGTTCTCCCAAGTGACATCTTCTATTGGTAGGTTCGCCCACTATATTAGCACACTTCATTAGTGGGTCGTCGTTGTCGAGTCACGATCCATTGATCAATAATGGCACTTGGCTGGGTCTGGAGTTCTCTTTGGGTAGTCATATTTGGTGGGTGGCTTTGGGCTGTCTCCAAGCACCTATTTAAAACTTTCGTCTGGCTGTTGGTTTGCGGGTGATATGTCATACTCCTTTTCAATTTAGTACCCTGCATATGGAATAACTTTGTTCAAAATCTGCTCTTGAAGATGCAAGTAGAATTTGTCACAAGCACAATGCGTCCCTTATAGCATAATTCTTTTGAGTCCCGATTGTAATGAGCCACAGAGCTTGGTGCTTCCTCTAATTTTTTTTTTTTTTAATCTTACTGGTCTCCGAATCTTCTTGTCATTCCATCTTAATATCCTCAAGGAAGTCACTAGTCGGAAGTGAAACGGCCGAAAATTCAGTTTGCTCAGGTAGTTGCGAAAGCGCATCTACAACAACATTCTCTTTCCACTTTTTGTAAGTTATTTCATAATCAAATCCAAGAAGTTTTGTTACCTATTTTTGTTGCTCAAGGGATGATATCTTTTGCTCCAAAAAGTATATAGGCTTTTATGGTCGGCTTTAATTTGAAATTATCGACTGATCAAGTAGGGTCTCTATCTCGTTGCTGCGTGCATAATGGTGAGCATCTCCTTATCATATGTTGACATATTTTGATGGGAGGGAGATAATGCCTTGCTAGTATATGAGAGTGGTTGACCATCTTGCATGAGAATGACTCCAATTCTGACTCCAAATGTGTCGACCTCAATAATGAAGGGTCGGCTGAAATTTGGTAGTGCTAGCCTCGGCGTCGTCGTCATGGCTACCTTAAGTTTGTTGAAGGCAGCGGAGGCTCTGTCCGACCATTGGAAGACATCTTTTTTCAGTAAGGAAGTAAGTGGTGCACTGATCTTTCCATAGTTTTTCACGAACTTGCGGTAGTAGCCTGTTAAACCTAGAAATCCATGCAGCAATTTTATGTTCCTCGGGGTCGCCCAATTCTGCATTGCTTCTATTTTGGAGGGGTCCACCGCTATACCTTCCTTTGATATGATATGCCCAAGATATTCCACCTTCTGTTGAAGAAAGCAAAAATTCATAGTGGTTGTTGTGTGTTCAAAAGGTGGTTTTCAGTATGTCTTCTTCGCACACTCATATTTGATGATACCCAGATCAAAGGTCTAGCTTTGTGAAGATTTGTGCTCCCTTTCATCTAGCGATTCATCTACTATTGGAATAAGGTATTTGTCCTTGACGGTTATGCCATTGAGAGCTCGGTAATCAATACACAATCGCCATGTTCTGTCCTTCTTTCGTACGAGGAGCACCAGTGAAGAGCAGGGGTTGCAACTTGGTCGAATAACTCCTATTTTGAGCATCTCTTTTACAATCCTTTCTATTTCATCCTTCTGGAGATGTGGATACTGATATGGCTGAGTATTTGCTGTACATTTGCCTGGAAGAATTGTTATATAATGATTATACCGACGAGTAAGAGGTAGGTTGCGCGGTTCATCAAATATATCTGAAAATTCAGCAAGCAAAGGAAGTAGATTTGGATCTTCAAATTCTGTTGGCTCTCCCTTAGTTTGCTGCACAAGTTGTACCAAAAAGCCGCTGCATACTTTATGCAAAATCTTCTCCATTTGTTGTGTGCAAATCATTGTTACGTCGCCCCCACATTTCCTGTGCAGTATCACCTGTTTCCCCTTACTATAAAATTTCATAATTAGTTTCATAAAATTCCAAGAAACATCACCTAATGTCATCAACAATTCAATTTTGTGCATGGCCTCATGATCATCAAGAGGGAGAAGGAAGAAATATGCAATTATCTCTTGGTCCTGCAGCAACAGTTTCACCTGCGGGCACCTACGATCACACTTCAAAATCCGTCCGTTGGCGATCTTAACGACAAACCTACTACAATTCTCAATAGGTAAGTTCATCTGGACAGCAACCTTATTGTTTAAGAAGTTATTAGTACTGTCCGTGTCGATGAGAACAGTGAACGGTTGTTGTTTGAGAAGGCCTCCAACATTCATCGCTTGCGGGTTTGAGTAACCGGCTAGTGCATGTACCATAACTTCGGTCGGTTGTGGCTCTTCTTCTGCATCTTCTTCTTTATATTCAAGGCTCTCTTCTAGATGTTCAATGACCTCTTCTTCTACTAGTTCAATCATAAGAAGTCTCCCTTTACTATAGCGATGCTCACGGCTCCATGGCTCGTCGCAATGCCAACATAACCCCATCGCATATCGCTCCCGAAGCTCTTCTCTTGTTAACCACTTTGGTGTAGGGACTTGGTCGACAGTAGGGGGGCTGAGGGCTTCAATATTACTAGTTGAGGAGTGACCCTAGTCCTCCGAGCTTCATGGTTCAATTGCTTCTCTTGATGTCGTGCGAAAGAGATGGCTGCCATAAGCGTATACGGTTGTCGCACTTTAACTTCTCCTCGGATCTCCGGCTTCAAGCCCTCGATGAAGGTCCTCAATAGCTATTTTTGAGACTAATCATGAGTTTGATTAGATAACCTTTCAAACCTGGTTTGGTACTCCTGAATAGTGAAAGTTTGTCGGATCTTTGCTAGTTGTCCGTCAATATACTCGTAATCGGTTGGTCTGAAGCGGATCAGCAGTCCTTCTTTGAATTGTTGCCATGAAAGGACTCCATAAGTATGTTCAAACCAGTCAAACCACTGTATAGCATCCCCTTCAAGATGTATAGCTGCAATTTTCACCATAGATGTATCCACGGTTTTGTGGTATTGAAAATATCGCTCCGCGCGCGAGATCCAACCAATCGGGTCTCCTTCTTCCCATCTAGGGAAGTCCACTCTCATGCATGGATAGTTGGGGTCAGTTATAGAGCCTCTCCTCCCTTGGAACTCATCTCTTCAGGCCTAGTGCGATTGGGCAAAGGTCTCTCCGTGATATGATTTTTTCGGGCATAGTGGTCGGCCCAATCTGAGTTCGGTAAAGAGCGTCCGAATCTTATCCTCCATTCACGCCTCCAAGGCTTCGAATTTAGCATTGATTGCATCCTTAGATGCCATTGTATATGCCTCCAAATCTATGATGTTAAGATCTCTCTTTTGTTGTCAGGTTAGAGACATGTATAGGTTGAGAGAAGTGATGGTCGAAAGGGTTGGTGGATCGGTGGATGTAGGCTACGATTTATGCTTGTTTTGTGGCTATTTTGGGTGCAGTTTGAGGGTATGGTTTAGTGGAGTTTTAGGGCTATGGATGAAAGTTTTGGATCTGTGGTAGATGGCAGCAAAGGTTTGATAGAAATCAGTGGAAGTTGCAGCAAGTATGTGCTGTCTTGTAAGAGTAGAATTATCGTCGAAGAAACAATGGTTTCTCGATGTAATTTCTATCAAAAACTTGAGAGAATTGAGGAGGGAATTGATAGCAAAATCACAGTTTATATGACAGAAAGGATGTCTAATTTAATCAAGAGAATTTTGGCAGTATAACAGTAAGAAAATTGGTGCAAGTTGCGATAGCAGAATTCTCGTCGAAAAATTTCAGTGGTTTACGACAAAAATTTGCAGCAACACAAAATCATTTTTAGAAATGAATTTCTCAATAGATCAATCTTAGATGGAAACCAAGATGATCTATGAAGTGTATAAGAAATTTCATTCAAAAAGGATTGCAAATAGATGGGTTAAGGCAACAATATGCGGTTGAAATTTTCTGCAGCATAGATTTTCAAGTGTAGCAGATTGGACATAAAAGATCAGTAGTTTATAATAAGAATTTTTCGATGAAACCAAAGGGAAATCCACTGTTAGGAAGTGTCAAAGATTTCATAAAAATTTTGTAGAAATTTGGATAGAAAAAGTACAGTAGCAAAATAAAAAAGATGGTGCTATGCGGTTGGAATTCTGCAATATAGGAACAATTTTTTTTTTTTTTTGATTTTCAAATAAGGATAACTAAATTGCAGCAGCAGTAAGGTAGAAAACCAGAACCTGTTGCAATTCACGAGGAGATCAAAGGATGATCTGCGGTGGTGGAGATGATGACGGAATTCGGCGACGATCTTTTAAGCAATTATGGGAATTGCTTTGGACGGTTGTGGAGTGTTGATGGATGGCTGTGGAAGGGCAGCGAGACACCAAGAATGCTGCTCTGATACCAAGTGTTAGAACCCTTGTAGATTCTAAACTTGGGGTTGATCTCTTTAGGGGATCGGCCTCCTTGGAACTCTATAGGGGTTCTTCCCTCCAAGTTTCTGCTCAAAGGCTGCAGAAAAGATTCATCTATTGCTTATGAAAAGAGGAGGAATACATGACTATTTATAGGGCTTCTAAACCCTAACTCCTAATAGGACTCCTACTCAAGACTCCTACTTCTAACCAACTCCTAATAGGACTCCTGCTCAAGACTCCTATTCCTTTACAACTCCTAATTCTTCTCTAAGAAACAACCTCCTAACCCTAGTCGGCCTCTTCATCTCTTTAATAGGGGTCGGCTTAGGTAGGTTTTACATGAATGTCGCTCTCAATTAGGACTCTCCAAGCTAGAGTCCTAACATGGTACAACCGCCCAGACCACCTCGGAGACTGAGTCTCTAAGGCGGTGCCACTGCCGGCCAAGGTTTAGCATCTTGGTTGGGCCTTGAATCCGGCCCATACCAGCCCAATTGGCCCCTAACAGAGTTGATGGGATTACCTCCCAATCCCAACTCCAATTATGTGCTAACTATGATTCCTAAGACATATTCTAAATATTCTAGTTTCGATACGTCAATTGCTCTTCCGGCGAGCTTCCGATGATCTTCCGGCGAACTTTCGACGATCTCTCGACAATGTTTCGGTGGAATCCCAACAAGCTCCTGGACTTCACGATGATCTTCTTGACGAGTTCCAATGAGCTTCTTTGGCAAGCTCCTGGACTTCTCGGTTGGTCCACTAGAACTTCCGACGAACTCTTGAACTCCCAACGAAATCGTGTTCTTGACTCTAGGACTTCATTTTGCTTTATGCCTTGCTATCATAGTTAATCCTGCACACATAAAAATACACTACGATCTAGATAATTATTACTAAGCATGAATCATGTTGTTTGGCATGTCATTGGTCCATCAACACTTTGTCTGATTCTTCAGCATATTGTCCTCTCTTACAGCCTAATACCCAATCGGCCAGTTGACCTCCACAACTCTGATATCCTTAGCATAATATCCGCTCTTCTTGGTTCGATGCCCGAATCCATGGCCCGAAGCCTTATGTCGATACGTCGATCGATCCTCTGGCCCGACGTCCAATCTTTTGACATGTTTTCCTTCGGCCCAACATAATTCTTCATGCTTTAATTGTCTCTCCCTAATGGAAGCTTCCTACATCACTCAAAATTCGAGATTCAACAATCTCCCCCTTTTTGATGATGAAGATTGAAGCGTCCAATATGGAAGCGTCCAATATGGAAGCGTCCAATATGGAGATTCAACAATCTCCATATTGATAGAACCTTGAATTCAAGCTAAATTCAAGTTACTATATATTTCATCATGAATATTTGTAACATATCATCATGTATAACATGATCATACTTCTCTCCCTTTATCATCAACAAAAAGGAGAAGTTTCGACTATCAAGTGTTTGAGATATAAGTTCAAATTATTGCATAAAAAATATAATATCAAGTTTTATCATCATGTAATTTATAAGCTAGAAAATTTAGCAAGTGTTACATCATGCAAGCTATTAAGTTTTAGATATGCAAGGTAGTAAGATAGCAAGTTTACAACATACAAGCTAGCAAAAATTTCGAAACCAAATGCAAGATAGCTTTCTTGTTGAAGTGTGTAAGATAGCGATTCTTGCTTCCTATTGCAATGTGCAAGTTGCAAGTTTTGCTTCTTGAGATTGGCAAGATAGTGATGTTCAAGATAGTAAGCTCTTTCTTCTCTTTTGGGAAGTGTGATTTTTACTTCCTTTGCAAAGTGTAAGCTAGCAAAATTTTACATTATTTTACAACATTCAAGCTAGCAATTTGGCAAGTGTTACATATCTTTGAAGTATCAAGGCTAGCAAGTTTTTGAAAAATAATGCAAGATAACAAGCTAGCAAGATACAATGTTTTACATGAAGCAAGTTACATGAAGTACGTTTACATCTTCTCTTTAGATATGCAAGCAAGCAAGCAAGTTTTTGCATCTTCTTGATTTGTGCAAGCTAGCTAGCAAGCTAGCTATCTCCCCTTTTATCATTGTAAAAAAAAAAGGGAAGAATATAATTTTGTATCTCTTTTTCCCTTTACAATAATTTTCAAAGCATGACAAAGATAAAGTATCAATCTTATTTTAATATGTTTGTGCATCATTATGGTTTCAATTTATAACATGCACAATTTCAAAACTTTGCATATGGTATCCTTACTTCATGCGTGACATAAATAAATCAATCACTATGGGCATATCATACATGATATTCACGCATCCATGATACATCATTTTGGCAACAAATCATAGCATTTCAAATCATGATGGTATCTAAATATCAAATTATATTACATCCTATCATGTATGATCATAACTTCTCATTTGTTTGCATTAACATAAATTCATAAGTATTTCATGCATAATTTCATATCATCACATGAAAAATACCAAGAGAATTTTGGTGATGAGATATACAAATCATGAAGACAAATTGTGAATATCAAGAGACATATTATGATTCTTTTTAGATAACTCAACGAAATGAAAGAATCATAGTAGACAATCTTGATTTATAAAAAGAATTTTCAAGTTATAATTCCAAGAAATCAAGAGAAACCATGATTCATTTTAACAAATTTCCTATTAAATAATTAACGAAAAGAATCCTTAGGAGATCATATGATAAAAGATATTCAAATGAAATTTTAAGTCATGAATTTCAAAAAAGATATTCTCTTTAGTAAATTATAAGAGGAAATGTAAGAGAAAAAGATTTTAATTCATACATAAGAAATCTTATGATTCACATAGAAAATCTCTGTTTTAGTAAAATACCAAGAAAAATCGTATGAGTACAAAGAAGAGATTTTGATTAAAAAAAAAATCTCAAGTAATTCCAATAAACCAAGATCATGATTTTGATAAAACTTATTCAAATTCAAATCGTCAAAATCATCAAAATCTCAATATTTCTTTCAAGAGATTCAAAATGACATAAATAATTTTATTGATCTCTTAGTGAAAAATCGATAAGGTAGGGATTGAGAAGTTTTCAAGAAAAATGCTTTCCTCTTTTTGTTTCAACTTATTGATTGATTTCATATATGTATGTTCTTTTCTTTTTTGCCAAATCCATGCATCATTCATTAACACCAAAAAAGAACTTTCAAAAGATCACAAAAACTATCATGCATAAGTTCAAAATATAAAATCATCATTTCTTCAAATCATCATGCTTAATTAAATATAAAATCATCAAGCATGACACTTGCATTATTTCATATAAGCATGCCATTGTCATTTATGCCAAATCAAGTCATGTATCCTTTTTAAAATCGAAAAAACCACTTTCATTATAGTAAAAATCGATAATCCATAAATTGCAAGAATCATCATGCATAATTTGGAAAGATAAACTTATTAAGCATGATATTACTTCAAATCAAACATGATTTCATAAGGTATTTTTAATCAAAAATCATTTTATTTGTTTATTATAAAACATACAATTTTCATGATTATTTTTTAAATCACTAGAAAGGTAAACATGATCCAATTTTATTTTTGTATTTTCATTAAATATGCAATTCAAAAAAATATATATAATTTTTCTAAACTAATTTAAGAACAACTCATGAAAAGCATTATGTAATTTTAAAATAAATTAAAGGAGTTTTGTTTAAGTTGTTTACCTCATTGTCGTATGCTGTTAAGGCATAGTTTGTCACCTTACCTTTGTTGATTTTCTTCTTATCTTCGGATAGGCTCAATTCATCCAAAGTCGTCTTCTTCTTCTTTTTAAGTTCATTTTTAATTTTTGATTTTTATTTTAAAAATTTCATGAGGAGTTCAAGTTCACCATCACTTGAGCTTATGCTCGAGTGGTTTTCAATTTTTCTAAGTCTAAAATCCTTCTTGTTCTTTGAAAGGTGGGTTTCAAGTTCTTTACATGCATTACATGTAATTTCATAGGTCATCAAAAACCCTATAAGTTCTTCAATTGGAAAATGGTTCAAGTTCTTTGATTCTTGTATTGCCATTATTTTCGAATCCCAGTTTTTAGAAAGTGATCGTAAAATCTTGTTAAAGAGTTTAAAATCCGAAAAACTTCTACCAAGTCCTTTTAAACCATTGATGATATCTATAAAATGGGTGTACATGTCTCCAATGGTTTCACTTGGTTTGAAATGAAATAGTTCAAAATCGTGCATTAAAAGATTAACCTTAGAATCTTTTGTTAGGATCAAGAACAGCACCAAGAGGGGGGATGAATTAGTGTAGTGAAAAAATTTTTCGATTTCAAAAGACTTGTTTCGATTAAAACAGATTCCAACAAAAATGGTTTCGATTCAATCCATTTCGGAGAGAATTTGAACTTGAAAGCTTTCATAAAAGTACAAGAGAAGATTAAGGAGATTTACAGTGATGTAAATTGCACAAATGAAAAGCATCGGTTTCGTAAAGTCTTCGTATGATTAAAGTCGATCTCGGAAGGTGTTTACTTGTAAGCATATGTAAGCATATGTAACTATCATTGTGCTCAACTTTTAATCTATCATAATCACTAACAAGAGAATCATGCTCCTTTTTTAACAATTTATATTTTTTACTAATTGATTTTCATTCATCAAATAAATCATGAAAAGCATTTAGAAGTTCATCAAATGATAAATTTGCATCAAATGAACTTGTTACCTCATCTCCAATGGCCATTAGTGCATAGTGAGCAACTTGCTCGGTGTTGGTAGGCTCTTCTTCTTCGGATGAACTTGAGTCATCCCATGTTGCTTTAAGAGCCTTCTTCTTCTTTGGTTGTCTCTTTTTTGATTGGGGACATTCACTCTATTAGGATCAAGAGTGGCACTAAGAGGGAGGGTGAATTAGTATAGCGAAAAATTCTTCGATTTTCGTATAAAATATTTCGTACATTCAATGAAAACCAAATCAGAAGGATAGCAACATGAAACGTATGAGAGCGTAAGCAAGATAAGGAAGAGAAGCATTTTGCTATGAAATGATTTGCAGTTAAAGTAAATTGCACTAATAAAAAGTAAAATAGAATTTAGAGTGGTTCGGTCAATGTGACCTACATCCACTTTTGGATTCCTCCTTCGACGAGGTCTCCAGCATCTACTAAAGGCCTTCCTTTAATAGGTGAAGACCAACCACATTTTACAGTGCTTTCTCCTTTTCACGGGTTTAGGAGAGAACCCTTACAAGTCTAACACCTCTCTTGAATGATCTCAAAACGTAGAAAGGGAGGAGGAGGACTCTAGCACATATTTACAATACTTATACACCCCAACACTCAAGATTATCTCAATGCTTTTGTGCCCTTTCATGTAGAAAAGGGTGGGGTTTTTATAGGCCCCAATAGCTTCAAAAATGGAGCCAAAAAGTGTTCAATCTCGGATTTCCGGGGTCCTGGCGGTACCACCGTTATTACTGGGCAGTACCACCGCCTGACACCTGACACTGGGCAGTATTACTACTCAGTTTGGGCGATACCACCACTTGACAGAGCTCGGAGACAAAGCTTTGGCGGTACCACTACCTGACAAGGGCGGTACCACCGCTGGCAACAATAACTGCCGATGATACCACCGCTTAGATTTCCTAGGGCACTGCTTTCCAAGCAGTGCCACCGTCGGCCTTGGTGGTGCCACCACTGGCCAAGAAATCAGGGGCTGAATTTGGTGCTCAATTCGGCCCAATTCAGCCTTATTAAGGGCACAATTGGCCCCTAATTAAGTTAGTGAGATTACCTCCCAATCCTAACTTAATATACACTCTAACTATGACAATTAAGACATGTTTATTGCACTTCTTATTCTGGTGTGTTAATTGCTCTTCCGGTGAGCTTCCGACGTACTTTTGATGAACATCCGACGAACTCTTGGCAATGCTCCGGCAGACTCCCGACAAGCTCCTGGACTTTACGACGATCTTCTTGGCAAGTTTTGATGAGTTTCTTTGGCAAGCTTCTGGACTTCTTGGTTGGTTCCGGCAGAACTTCCGACGAACGTCTGGACTTCCGATGAACTCTTGAACTCCCAATGTGATCTCGATCTTGACTTCGACACAACACTTGCTTTATATCTTACTGCTATCGTAGTTAATCCTACACATTTTTCTCAACATATAGATTAGATCAAACAATTTACAATTGACTTTATCATCAAAATCCGAGATTCAACAATCTCCCCCTTTTTGATGATGACAATCAATTGATGATGGAGTTAACCTTAACTCCCCCTATCTATATGCCATACTTGAGAAAAGACATTCTTGAATTCAAGGCCTTTGAATTCAAGAAACAAATTGATAAGTTAAGTTCATTTAAACTTATCAATACACACATCATGATTCCTATCATGATCTAACATTCTCAAAATGATGTCAAGGCATGACATCCATTTTCAAATATGATATTTCAAATATGAAAGATGACAAAAATAGTAATTCATTATTTTATGGCAAGATATCAATTTGTAAAATAGCAAGTTAAGCTCTAGATATCTTATGAAAGAAATTTATCAAGCAAACATTTCAAGTATCTATGATGAAATGCATTGCATACATTTATCAATTTATCACATTTTGGTATTATTTCTCCCCTTTTGTTATCAACAAAAAGGAGAACAATTTCAATAATGCAAGTATGGTAAAAATTCATGTCACATTTTAACGTGTACAAATTCTTACCAATCATATTTCAAGCATTCATGACATGGTATTATTCAAAAGTTCTCAACGTTAAAAGTTATAAACATTGAAGAGATAGCTTCGATCAACTTCTCCGCTTTTATTTTTCATCAAAACTTTGCATGAAGAAGGAAGATAAAGATGAAATCCATTAAGAACCAACTTTGTGATGATTTGAATCAAGTCAAAAATGATAAAAGAGTTTCATTAAATCATGCTTCAATTTTCACAAGGATCAAGATATTCTTGTGAAATCAAATCCTCACTCTTGCAAGTGTTCATCTCATACTAAAAAAATTATAAAAATTCTTCCTTCATTAAGAAAGAATTCATGTGAAAGAATCATCATATAAAGGATAAAAAACATTCCGCAAATAAACCTTCATAATGAGAGAAGCATCATATCAAATCCATTTCTTATTAAAAATTCATAAGAGTGAAATCCGTGAGAGATGCATTTGTCAATTAATTCTGTATATCAAAAATCATTAAGTGATGGAGCAAGGGTATGAAGTAAACTTGATATGGCATAAACTCATCAAAGCTCCATTCAAGGAATACATTAAGTGAAATATAGTCTAGAAAAGATATACATCAAATTCATGCATTCGGACAAATTAACGTTCCTAACTCTACAAATGATCATAATACATCAAGTCATAGATACCAATAGTTAAATGTATCAAGGAATTTATCCATTCAAAAGATATATCAGGTCTAATTCTTAGAGTGATATATTCATTAAATAAGCTCAGAATTTAACCATCAATGTAGTGTTAGAACCCTTGCAGATTCTAAACTTGGGGTTGATCTCTTTAGGGGATCGGCCTCCTTGGAACTCTATAGGGGTTCCTCCCTCCAAGTTGCTGCTCAAAGGCTGCAGAAAAGATTCATCTATTGCTTATGAAAAGAGAAGGAATACATGGCTATTTATAGGGCTTCTAAACCCTAACTCCTAATAGGACTCCTACTTAAGACTCTTACTTCTAACCAACTCCTAATAAGACTCCTAATCAAGACTCCTATTCCCTTACAACTCCTAATTCTTCTCTAAGAAAAAACCTCCTAACAGAATGTCCCTCTCAATTAGGACTCTCCTAGCTAGAGTCCTAATATTTTTACATGAATGTCCCTCTCAATTAGGACTCTCCAAGCTAGAGTCCTAACAGACCCACCCTCTTCAAATCAGCCTTGTCCTCGAGGCTGATGATTCGTGAATTCTGGGAATTTGATCTTCAAGTCGTCATAGTTCCCCCAAGTGGCATCTTTTATTGGTAGGTTTGCCCACTGTATTAGCACTTCATTAGTGGGTCGTCGTCGTCGAGTCATGATCCGTCGATTAATAATGGCACTTGGCTGAGTCTGGAGTTCTCTTTGGGTAGTCATATTTGGTGGGTGGCTTTGGGCTGTCTCCAAGCACCTGTTTAAAACTTCCGGTTGGCTGTTGGTTTGTGGGTGATATGTCGTACTCCTTTTCAATTTAGTACCCTTCATATGGAATAACTTTGTCTAAAACCTGCTCTTGAAGATGCAAGTAGAATTTGTCACAAGCACAATGCGTCCCTTATAGTGTAATTCTTTTGAGTCCCAATTGTAATGAGCCATGGGGCTTGGTGCTTCCTCCAATTTTTTTATAATCTTACTAGTATCTGAATCTTCCTGCCATTCTATCTTAATATCCTCAAGGAAGTCGCTGGTCGGAAGTGAAACGGCCGAAACTTCAACTAGCTCGGGTAGCTGCGAAAGTGCATCTGCAAGAACATTCTCTTTCCCCTTTTTGTAAGTTATTTCAAAATCAAATCTAAGAAGTTTTGTTACCCATTTTTGCTTCTCACGGGATGGTATCTTTCGCTCCAAAAAGTACTTGAGGCTTTTATGGTCAGTTTTATTTTGAAATCGTCGACCAATCAAGTAGGGTCTCCACCTCGTTGCTGCGCGCATAATGTCGAGCATCTCCTTATCATATGTTGACTTATTTTGATGGGAGGGAGATAATGCCTTGCTAGTGTATGTGAGTGGTCGACCATCTTGCATGAGAATGACTCCAATTCTGACTTCAGATGTGTCGGCCTCAATAACGAAGGGTTGGTTGAAATCTGGTAGTGTTAGCGCCGGCGTCGTCGTTATGGCTGCCTTAAGTTTGTCGAAGGCAGTGGAGGCTCTGTTCGACCATTGGAAGACATCTTTTTCCAGTAAGGAAGTAAGTGGTGCACTGATCTTTCCATAGTTTTTTACGAACTTACGGTAGTAGCCTGTTAAACCCAAAAAGCCATGTAGTAATTTTATGTTCCTCGGGGTAGGCCAGTTTTGCATTGCTTCAATTTTGAAGGGGTCCACCATCACACCTTCCTCTGATATAATATGCCCAAGATATTTCACCTTTTGTTGAAGAAAGTAAAAATTCGTAGTGGCCGTTGTGTGTTCGAAAGGCGGTTTTCGGTATGACTTCTTCATACACTCATATTTGATAATACCCGGATCGAAGGTCCGGCTTTGCGAAGATTTGTGCTCCCTTTCATCTAGCAATTCATCTGCTATTGGAATAAGGAATTTGTTCTTGATGGTTATGCCATTGAGAGCTCGATAATCAATGCATATTCGCCATGTTCCGTCCTTCTTGCGTACAAGTAGCACCGGTGAAGAGTAGAGGTTGCAACTTGGCCGAATAACTCCTGTTTCGAGCATCTCTTTTACAATCCTTTCTATTTTATCCTTTTGGAGATGTAGATACTGATATGGCCGAGTATTTGCTGGAGGTTTGCCTAATGTCGTCAACCATTTAATTATGAGCATGGCCTCATGATCATCAAGAGGGAGAAGGAAGAAATCTGTAATTATCTCTTGGTCCTGCAGCAATAGTTTCTCCTGCGGGCGCCTACGATCACAATTCAAAATCTGTCCGTCGACGACCTTAACGTCAAACCTACTGCAATTCTCAATAGGTAAGGCCATCTGGATAGTAACCTTACTATTTAGAAAGTTATTAGAACTGCCCGTGTCGATGAGAACAGTGATCGGTTGTTGTTTGAGAAGGCCTCCAACTTTCATCGTTTGCGGGTTTGAGTAGCCGGCTAGTGCATGTACCGTAACTTCAGTCGGTTGTGGGTCTTCTTCTGCATCTTCTTCTTCATGTTCAAGGCTCTCTTCTGGATGTTCAATGACCTCTTCTTCTATTGGTTCAATCATAAAAAGTCTCCCTTTACTATAGCGATGCTCACGGCTCCACAGCTCGTCACAATGCTAACATAACCCCTTCGCATATCGCTCCCGAAGCTCTTCTCTTGTTAACCTCTTTGGTGTAGGGACTTGGTCGATAGTAGGGGGGGCTGAGGGCTTCAATATTACTGGTTGAGGAGCGACCCTAGTCCTCCGAGCTTCATGGTTCAATTGCTCCTCTTGATGTCGTGCGAAAGAGATGGCTGCCATCAGCATATACGGTTGTCGCGCTTTAACTTCTCGGATCTCCGGCTTCAAGCCCTCAATGAAGGTCCTCAATAGCTATTTTTGAGACCAATCATGAGTTTGATTAGATAACCTTTCAAACCTAGTTTGGTACTCCTGAATGGTGGAGGTTTGTCGGATCTTTGTTAGTTGTCCGTCAATATTCTCGTAATCGGTTGGTCTGAAGCGGATTAGTAGTCCTTCTTTGAATTATCGCCATGAAAGAACTCCATAAGTATGTTCAAACTAGTCAAACCATTGTATAGCATCCCCTTCAAGATGTATAGCTGCAATTTTCACCATAGATGCATCCGTGGTTTTGTGGTACTGAAAATATCGCTCCGCGTGCGAGATCCAACCAATCGGGTCTCCTTCTTCCCATCTAGGGAAGTCCACTCTCATGCATGGATAGTTGGGGTCAGTCATAGAGCTTCCCCTCTCTTGGAAGTCATATCTTTGGGTTTGGTGCGATTGGGCATAGCTCTCTCCTTGATGTGATTTCTTCGTGCTTAGTGGTCGGCCCAATCTGAGTTCGGTAAAGAGCGTCCGAATCTTATCCTCCATTCGCGCCTCGAAGGCTTCGAATTTAGCATTGATTACATCCTCAGATGCCATAGTATATGCCGCCAAATCTGTGATGTTAAGATCTCTCTTTTGTTGTCGGGTTAAAGGCATGTATTGGTTGAGAGAGGTGATGGTCGAAAGGGTTGGTAGATCGGTGGATGTAGGCTACGGTTTAGGCTTGTTTTGTAGCTATTTTGGGTGTAGTTTGAGGGTGTGGTTTGGTGGAGTTTTAGAGCTATAGATGAAAGTTTTGGATCTATGGTAGATGGTAGCAAAGGTTTGATAGAAATAAGTGGAAGTTGCAGCAAGTATGTGCTGTCTTGTAAGAGTAGAATTGTCGTCGAAGAAACAACAGTTTCTCGACGTAATTTCCACCAAAAACTTGAGAGAATTGAGGAGGGAATTGATAGCAAAATCACAGTTTATATGATAGCAAGGATATCTAATTTAATCAAGAAAATTTCGGCAGTATAATAGCAAGGAAATTGGTGCAAGTTGCGATTGCAGAATTCTCGTCGAAAAATTTCAGCAGGTTACGACGAAAATTTGCAGCAACATAAAATCATTTTTAGAGATGAATTTCTTAATAGATCAATCTTAGATGGAAACCAAGATGATCTATGAAGTGTATAAGAAATTTCATTCAAAAAAGATTACAAATAGATGGGTTAAGGCAATAATATGCGGCTGAAATTTTCTGCAGCACAGATTTTTAGGTATAGCAGATTGGACGTAAAAGATCAGTGGTTTATATTGAGAATTTTTTGATGAAACTAAAGGGAAATCCACTGTTAGGAAGTGTCAAAGCAGTCATAAAATTTTCGTAGAGATTTGGATAGAAACAATATAGTATCAAGATCAAACAAACAGTGTTATGCGGTTGAAATTTTACAGTGCAGATTTTCAAGTATAGCGGATTAGACGTAAAAAATCAATGGTTTATATTGAGAATTTATTGAAAAAACCAAAGGTAAAACTGCTGTTAGGAAGTGTCAAAGATGTTATAAAAATTTCATAGAAATTTGGATAGAAAAAGTACAGTAGCAAGATCAAACAGATTGTGCTATACGGTTGGAATTCTGCAATGTATCTTTCATCGTAGAGATGAAAACTTTGTGACGAAAGGTTTATGCAGCAATATAGGAACAGTTTTTTTTTTTTTGGATTTTCAAATAAGGATAACTAAATTGCAGCAGCAGTAAGGTAGGAAACCAGAACCTGTTGCAATTCACGGGGAGATCAAAGGATGATCCACAGTGGTGGAGATGATGGCGGAAGGCGACGATCTTTTAAGCAATTGTGGGAATTGCTTTGGGCGATTGTGGAGGGCTGATGGATGGTAGTGGAAGGGCAGCGAGATGCCAAGAATGCTGCTCTGATACCAGGTGTTAGAACCCTTGCAGATTCTAAACTTGGGGTTGATCTCTTTAGGGGATCGGCCTCCTTGGAACTCTATAGGGGTTCCTCCCTCCAAGTTGCTGCTCAAAGGCTGCAGAAAAGATTCATCTATTGCCTATGAAAAGAGAAGGAATACATGGCTATTTATAGGGCTTCTAAACCCTAACTCCTAATAGGACTCCTACTTAAGACTCTTACTTCTAACCAACTCCTAATAAGACTCCTAATCAAGACTCCTATTCCCTTACAACTCCTAATTCTTTTCCAAGAAAAAACCTCCTAACAGAATGTCCCTCTCAATTAGGACTCTCCTAGCTAGAGTCCTAATATTTTTACATGAATGTCCCTCTCAATTAGGACTCTCCAAGCTAGAGTCCTAACAGGTAGTTAGCGCAGAATTTTACTATCAAAGTAAGTAGCATTTTAAGCATCAAAGCACAGCATTGCGATCATCAAAGTAAGTGGCATTTTAAGTTTACAACATTAAAGTAAACAACATATGATTACAATATAACAAAGAGAAATTGTGTCCACTTCTCCTCAAATACATACACAGCTTATTCAGGTAGTGGAAAGTTCAAATATCTAAACAAAGTATTAAACTATTGATGAATTTGCCATAACTTAGTTAAGATTTGATCTTGGCGTTGTTCAAGTCGATCTTATCGTTGTTCAAAACGATCCATCCGAGTCACTATATCGTCGATAGATGCGGGAGGTGCTTGCTCTACTGGAGGTGATTCCTCAAAGGGACCAGTTGGAGGAGATAGATTACCCCTAAAAATTAGTGTTTCAAGTTCTGGTTCAGGTTAGAGGGGATCAGTCCTTCTAGGCAGTCTAGTCTATATACCATTTCTGAATGTACATCTTATCCATCGAAGTAGATTTTTATTTATGATTCTAAATATGTCTAATTTTATAACTTCTTCATCGGGTGGAATGACAGTATCATAGCCATGGAGTAGTCTTATGATTAAGCCACCATATGGAAGCATCATGTCCTTTTTTGATATTTCAATCACGTTTTGTTGGATTAGGTAACCAAAATAATTGTTATGTCCCTTCATAATCCAATACATGGTACCTAGTTCCATTTTTCTTATTTCATCATGATGATATTGCTTTGAGAGAATGATACTTATCAGGATGTGATGAAGTATTTGGGTGCTTAAAGGTAGTAAATGTTCACAACTTTTTGGAAGAATCGTTAAGTTAGGATTACCAAAAATTGTTCCTAAGGCATCAACGTAAGTAGTCCTAACTATTTCATCATCCCATTATCCTATGAAATAACATCCTCTTTCTTTTACCAGAATTCCTATGATGTTGCAAATGGTTCTATCCGTAATGGGTATATGATGTCCTAATAGATAGGTAGATACCCTTTCATCTTCATCTACATGTAAATTGTTATAAAATAGCCTAACAAGTCTATGGTAGATAGGTTCACTCATTTAAAGGATTGGGAGAATGTCTAGATTAGCAAGCCATTAAATAGGTTCTAAACCACTTAATTCATCTAAATCAACATATTTTTCCTTATGAACTTGTCTAGACTCTATGGATGAAAATTTTAGGACATGTTGATTAGAATTGAAAAGTATGGAGTCATAATTTTCATCTAATCTCCTCTTCCCTTTATCCCTAGAGGATCTTCTAGAACCCATTAAGACTACAATAATGAAGGCAAATAAGGAGCAAGAACAAGTAATACAAAGGAGAATCAATTTGGTGTAGAGATTACCTTAGTAGTTCTCCTTTCTAGTGATCTTTAAAAGAATGTCGGAGATTGATCCTTGATCTAGTGGGAAGTGGGGATTTTTGGGTTGCTAAAGGGAGAGCAATGGGTTTGGAGCTGTTTGGAGGAGTACAAAATGAGTTGGGGTCGGTTCTACCACCGGCCCTAACTTGGGGTTTATAAGGGGTAGGTTGCAGGCGATGGCATCGCTAGTTAGGCGGTGCTACCGCTTGCCACCCATGACAACTGGCGGTGCTACCACCAACTGGGCGGTGCCACCACCTATAGGTAGTGAGCACTACTCACATAGTTGTGTGGGGGAAGGGGGGTGACATCAACCTTATCATGCAGTGAGCACTGCTTGCATGTAACCACACAACCTTATTATAAAATATTTTTATTGTTATGAACCACACAACCTTATCATGTGAAATTTGTATCATAAGAAAAGAAAATTCATATTGAAGACTCTACATTCATGATTCATCATATAAAATGCACACCATGCTTAAACGTTATATTGAACTTGTATTGTAAAATGCCTACCATAAGTTCATGATTCATCATTTGCAAATATCGTAAAAACTCGTATGGAAAAATGCATATGGCTCATTGCGCACACTATAAGATCATGATTCAGGTGAGTGATCAAGAAAGTCTGAAAACGAAAATTTAACAAATTCATGATCTTGTTAGATAGAATTCAATCTGAAAAAAAAATTGGGAGGGAATGTATCCTAGAAATTTAGAACTCCAGAAGAAGTTAGAAAGGGAACTTGTGTATAAGAATTTTCAGGTTTAAGAGATCAAGATCAAGTGTTTATCACACAAGATTTTAAATAATTATTACATCATGATCTTGTAAGTATCATTTTGTAACTAACAGTTTTAATTCTTATGATCCCCTTTTTATTATTTTGGGTAGAGAGCTTTATGGGTTATCTTGGATCTTCGGTCATACGCCTTGAGCATCCAAAATCAAAGTATCATCTCTTGCTCCTAGCTTGTGATGATACATTTTTCTATAAAAAGAGATGATTTTTATGTACCCATTTGACCTTTGGTGCTTCAAAATTTAATCTACATGGTTTATCATGTTGCATTGAGTCATTTGAAGTTCTTTTAGGAACCCAAATTAATTTATATGGACTACATTTCTTGAATGGACAATGATAAGCTACATGCCCAAATTTGTAATAAAAGTTGCATTTGTTTCAGGATGAAACATGCAAAGTAGGGCCTTTAACAAAGGTGGTTGGATTTTGGTGAGAGCTACTCACAAATCCAATTCTGCCTTTTCTATGAATGTGACCCTTGTTGGCAAGGATCATGTTCAAGGACTTAATACCAATCTTAAATTTTCTTAAGGTTTTCTTTAGTAGCAAGTTTTCTTTTTGAAGTATTTCTAGTTTATTACATTTTGTACATGGAGCTAAACTATCATTGTGCTCAACTTTTAATCTATCGAAATCACTAACAAGAGAAGCATGCTCCTTTTTTAACAATTTATATTTTCTACTAATTAATTTATATTCATCAAATAGATAATTAAAAGCATTTAATAATTTATTAAATGATAAACTTGTATCAAATAAACTTGTTATCTCATCTCCAATGGCCATCAGTGCATAGTGAGCAACTTGCTCGGTAATGGTAAGCTCCTCTTCTTCGGATGCACTTGAGTCATCCCATGTAGCTTTGAGAGCCTTCTTCTTTGGATGCCTCCTCTTTGCTTGGGGACATTCACTCTTGAAGTGTCCTGGCTTCTTACATTTATAACATATCACTTGTCCTTTCTTAGGTTCGAATTTATATTTAGTATCATTTTTAAATTTATTTCTTTTTATGAATCTTTTGAACTTCTTTGTTAAGAGTGCCAAGTCATCATCAAAGTCCTTATCACTTGAGTTTTCTTTCAAGTGATCTTCTTGTGTTCTCAGTGCTATGTCCTTCCTTGTCTTTGGAACGGTGTCCTCAAGCTCTTCATGAGCTTTACATGTCATTTCATAGGTCATTAGTGACCTAATTAATTCTTCAAGAGGAAAATTATTTAGATCTTTGGCCTCTTGAATCATCGTTACTTTAGGGTCTCAACTCTTTGAAAGGGATCTTAAAATTTTATTAACAAGTTCAAAATCTAAGAAACCTTTACCAAGTCCTTTTAGGCCATTGACGACATCCGTAAATCGAGTGTACATGTCTCCAATGGTCTCACTCGGTTTTATTCGAAACAACTCATAAGAATGCACTAAAAGATTAATCTTTGACTCCTTCACTCTATTAGTCCCTTCATGAGTCACTTCGAGTGTGTGTCAAATGTCAAAAGTTGTTTCACAAGTTGATACTCAGTTAAACTCATTTTTATCTAATGCACAAAATAAGACATTCATAGCCTTTGCATTTAAAGCAAAAGTCTTTCTTCTCCAACTCATTCCAATCGCTCATTGGGAGGGAAGACTTTTGAAACCCATTTTCTATAATATTCCATCAATCGAAAACCATTGAAATTAGGAAGATCCTCATTCTAGTCTTCCAATATGTGTTATCCATCCCATTGAATATGGGCGGACATGTAATTGAATGCCCCTCTAGGTTATTGGCAAATGTCATCTCTCTTGGGTTTAAAACCAAATGAGAGTGAACCTTGCTCTAATACCAATTGTTAGGATCAAGAGCGGTATTAAGAGGGGGGGTGAATTAGTGCAGCGAAAAATTCTTTGATTTTCGTATAAAATATTTCGTACATTCAATGAAAATCGAATCGGAAGGAGAGAAACTTGAAACAAATGAGAGCATAAGCAAGATGAGGAAGAGAACCAGTTTGTTATGAAACGATTTACAGTTAAAGTAAATTGCACTAATGAAAAGCAAATCAGAATTTAGAGTGGTTCAATCAACATGATCTACATCCACTTTCAGATTCCTCCTCCGACGAGGTCTCCGGCATCCACTAAAGGCCTTCCTTCAATAGGTGAAGACCAACCACCTTTTACAGTGCTTTCTCCTTTTCACAGGTTTAGGAGAGAACCCTTACAAGTCTCACACCTCTCTTGAATGGTCTCAAAACTTAGAAAGGGAGGAGGACTCTAGCACTTGTTTGCAACACTTTTATACCCCAACACTCAAGATTATCTCAATGCTTTCGTGCCATTTCATGTAGAAAAAGGTAGAGTTTTTATAGGCCCTAATAGCTTAAAAAATGGAGCCAAAAAGTGTCTAATCTTGGATTTTCGGGGTCCTAGCGGTACCACCACCTGACACCTGACACTGGGCAGTACTACTACTCAGTTTAGGCAGTACCACCACTTGACAGAACTCGGAGATCGAGCTCTGGTGGTACCACCGCTGGCAGTAATAACTGCTGTGGTATCATCGCCTAGATTTCCTAGGGCACTGCTTTCCAAGCGGTGCCACCGCCGGCCAAGAATTCAAGGGCTAAATTGGGTGCTCAATTCGGCCCAATTCAGCCATGTTAAGAGCCCAATTGGCCCCTAATTAAGTTAGTAGGATTACCTCCCAATCCTAACTTAATTTATGTTCTAACTATAATAATTAAGACATGTTTACTGCACTTCTTGTTTCGGTGCGTCAATTGCTCTTCCAGCGAGCTTCCATCATACTTTCGGCAAACATCCGACGAACTCTCGGCAATGCTCCAGCGGACTCCTGGTAAGCTCCTGAACTTTATGACGATCTTCTTGGCAAGTTTTGACAAGTATCTTTGGCAAGCTCCTAGACTTCTCGGTTGGTTCCGGCACAACGTCTAACAAACGTCCGGATTTCCGACGAACTCTCGAACTCCCAACGTGATCTCGATCTTGACTCTGACACAATACCTGCTTTATGTCTTACTGCTATCATAATTAATCCTGCACTCTTTTCTCAATATATAGATTAGATCAAATAATTTACAATTGACTTCATCATCAAAATCCGAGATTCAACACACTCTTGTAATGTCTCAGCTTCTTGCATTCATAACATATCACTTATTCTTTCTTATGTTCAATTTAATTTTAGTATCATTTTTAAATTTATTTTTTTTATAAATTTTTTGAACATTTTTGTTAATATTGTCAAATCTTCATCAAAGTCCTCATCACTTCAATTTTCTTTCAAGTGGTCTTCTTTAGTTCTTAGAGCCATATCCTTCCTATTCTTTGGAAGGTTGTTCTCTAGCCCTTCATGAGTATTATAAGTCATCTCATAGGTCATTAGTGACCCGATCAGTTCTTCAAGAGGAAAGTTATTTAAATCTTTGATCTCTTGAATAGCCATGACTTTAGGGTCCCAACTCTTTGGAAGGGATCTTAAAATTTTATTAACAAGCTCAAAATCTAAGAAACTTTTACCAAGTCCTTTTAGACTATTGACGATATCCGTAAATTGGGTGTACATTTCTCCAATGGTCTCACTCGGTTTCATTCGAAACAACTCATAAGTATACACTAAAAGATTGATTTTTAACTCCTTCACTCTACTAGTGCCTTCATAAGTCACTTCGAGTATATGCCTAATATCAAATGTCGTTTTACAAATGGACACACAATTAAACTCGTTTTTATCTAAGGCACAAAACAAGACATTCATAGCCTTTACGTTTAAAGCAAAAGTATTCTTCTCTAATTTATTCTAATCGTTCATTGGAAGAGAAGACTTTTGAAATCCATTTTCTATAATATTTCATAATTCGAAATCCATTGAAATTAGGAAGATCCTCATTCTAGTCTTCCAATATGTGAAATCTGTCCCATCGAATATGGGCGGACATGTAATTGAATGACCCTATAGGTTGCTTACAAATGTCATCTCTCTTGGGTTTAAAACTAAATGAGAGTGAACCTTGCTCTGATACCAATTGTTGGGATCAATAACGACACTAAGAGGGGGGGGGTGAATTAGTGCAGTGAAAAACTTTCGCGATTTCAGAAAAAATGTTTATTTTGATTAAAACTGATTCCGACAAAAATGGTTTCAATTCGATCTATTTCGGAGAGAAGTTGAACTTGAAAGCTTTCATAAAAGTATAAGAGAAGATTAAGGAGGTTTGCAGTAATGTAAATTGCAAAAATGAAAAGCAAACCAGAATTTAGAGTGGTTCGATCAATATAACCTACATCCACTTTCAGATTTCTCCTCCGACGAGGTCACCAGCGTCCACTAAATGCCTTCCTTCAATAGATGAAGACCGAACACCTCTTTATAGTACTTTCTCCTTTTCTCAGGTTTAGGAGATAATCCTTACAAGTCTCACTCCTCTTTCTTAGATGGTTATAAGGCTAAGAGATAAAGGAGGAGAACTCTAACTTTTACAACAATTTTATGACTCAAGAATTCAAGATTAAGCCAATGCTTTTGTGCCCTTTCATGCAGAAAAGGGTGGGGTTTTTATAAACCCCAATGGCTTCAAAATTGGCGCCATAAAGTGTCACATCCTCGGAATCCGAGGTATTGGCGGTACCACCTGTTGAATCTCGTATTTTGATGATGAAACTAATTGATAAGTATTTATGATTTAATCTACATTTTGAGTGACGTAGGATGCTTAAATCAGGATGAGACAATTAAAGCAGGAAGAATCATGTTGTGCTTGGGGAAAATATGTCAGAAGATTGGACGTCGGGCCAAAGGATCGATTGACGTATCGACAAAAGGCTTTGGGTTGTAGATTTGGGCATTGGGCCAAGAAGAACATATATTGTGCCAAGGATATTGGAGTTGCGGAGTCAACTGGCCGATTGGGCAATAGGCCGCAAGAGAGGACGATGCGCTAAAGAATCGGACGATGCATCGAGGGACCAATGACATGCCGGACAACATGACTAATGCTTAGTATTAATTGTCTAGATCAAAGTGTGTTTTTACATGTGCAGGATTAACTATGATAGCAAGGCATGAAGCAAAATGAAGTCCCGGAGTCAAGAACGCGATTTCGTTGGGAGTTCGAGAGTTCGTTTGAAGTACGGACGTTCGTCAGAAGTCCTAGCAGAACTAGCCAAGAAGTCTCGAAGCTTTCCAAAGAAGCTCATCAGAACTTGCCAAGAAGATCGTCGTGAAGTCCAGGAGCATGTCGGGAGTCCGTCAGAACATTGTCGAGAGATCGTCGGAAGTTCGTCGAAAGATCGCCGGAAGCTCGCCGGAAGAAACCAAGACTTAGGGACTTGTTTAGCTTAGCAAATGCCTTAGGAATCATAGTCAACAAGTAATTAGGTTTGGATTTGGGCCAAACCAATTAGAGGTCAGCTAGGCCCATGTAAGGACTGTTTTATGCCCAATAAGAGGCCCAAACAATGCCCCAAGAAGTCTCACCGTCGTGGCACAGTGTTCGAGACTGTGTCAGGCCATGGTACCGCTAGTCTGGGTAGTTGTACCACCCCTGGCAGGGTGCCAGGTGGTGGTACCACCCAGCATAGCCTCCTATGTGGTAGTAACGCCCAGGCTGGGTGGTGGTACCGTTCAGTGTCAAACTGACATTGGTGGTGGTACTACCCAACGCAGGCGGTGGTACCGCCTGTGCTTGAGAAACCCAGGATGAGATGTTTTTAGGCTCCAAGTTTGAATTAGCTTAAAGCCTATAAATATCCCTCTCATCCCTGGTTAAAGCACACAAGCACAGAGTATTCAAAAGTGAGACAACACTACTGCAATCTCTTTAGAAATTCCCTCCTCCACTCTAAGTTTAGAATTCTGTAAGAGGAGTGTGTGTGCTTGTAAGGGTTGTTTCCTAAACTCGTGAAAAGGAGGCGAGGGGTGTAAAAGGTGGTTGGTCTTCGCCTATTGAAAGAAGACCGATAATGGATGCCGGTAGCCTCGACGGAAGAGGAATCGGCGAAGTGGATATAGGTCACGACAACCAAACCACTCTAAAATCTGGTTTGCATTTTACTTTAAGCAATTTATCTTTATTGCAAACCTCTTTAATAGCTTACTGCCTTCTATACATTTACGAACACATGTTTCAAGTTAAGCATTTTCGAGTTCGGATTTTATCATATGAAAGATTTTCTTAAACCGACATGATTTTACCGCTATACTAATTCACCCCCCCCCCCCTCTTAGTGCCGAACCCGACCTCTTGATCCTAACAGTTGGTATCAAAGTCTCATATTTCTCATTTGGTTTAACACCCAATAGAAATGGCTTATTTCGCCTTTCAAGAGGAACTTTCTCTCATTCATCCTCTCTTTTTCAATGGGACGGACTACACTTATTGGAAAACTCGAATGAGAGTTTTCTTGCTTTCGATTGATTTAAATTTATGGAATATGGTCGAAAATAGATTTTAAATGTCTTCTCTTCCAATGAACCATTGGAATGATTTGGAGAAGAACATATTTTCTCTAAATGCAAAGGCCATGAATGCATTGTTTTGCGTCTTAGATAAAACTGAGTTTAATCGGGTTTCTACTTGCGAAACAGCTTTCGATATTTGGCGCAATATTGAAATCACACATGAAGGGACTAGCAAAGTTAAAAGATTCAAAAATTAACTTTTTGATGCATGATTTTGAACTTTCTCGAATGAAAGCAAGTGAGACTATTGGAGACATGTACACTCGTTTTACGGATGTTGTCAATAGTCTAAAAGGACTTGGTAAAAGTTTCTCAGATTTTGAACTTGTTAATAAGATTTTAAGATCTCTTCCAAAGAGTTGGGATCCAAAAGTAACGGCAATACAAGAGGCTAAAAACCTAAATAACCTACCACTTGAAGAACTAATTAGGTCTTTAATGACCTATGAAATGACTAATGTGACACTTGATGAATATGAGAACTACCTTCCAAAGAACAGGAAGGATTTCGGACTTAGAACAATTAAAGACCACTCGAGCATAAGCTCAAGTGATGGTGAACTTGAACTCATCACAATGAAATTTAAAATGTTCATGAAACTAGAATTAAAGAACAAAAATAAACTTAAAAAGAATGCAACTACTTGCTTTGAACATAAGAAGAAGGAAGCAATCTTGGATGAATCGAGCTCCTCCAAAGACAAGGAGAAAGTCAACAAAGGCGAGGAGGCAAACTACACCTTAACGACTTTCGACGATAAGGTAATCAAAATCCCCCTAATTTATTTCAAAATTACATGATGCTTTTCATCATGCATTTTTTTTTGTTTAGAATAATTATTTTTCTTGAAAATTACATGTTTAAAAAATTAGGAATCATGCTTATCCTTCTAGTAATTTTTTTAAAATGATTATGAAAATTGCATGGTAATGGAACAAAATGTTAGACTTAAATCTAATGCTTAAGATAAATCCTATGAATGTTTTTAAGAAGCATTAATGTGTATCATGTTGATTTCTGTATTATTTCTCAATTTTGATTGAAGATGCTTCATGTTTAATGAAATCATACTTAATGATTTAATGATGTATAATGATGAAAACATTAAAAGTTTCGATATCATGATTGACAATTTTATTCTATGCATGAGATTTTAAAGTTATACATGATGATTTTTGTGATTTATTGATCTTGATGATTTTTAGATAAATCTTGCACTTTCATTTTAAACGATGGTGCATATTTTTGTTTGGCATAAAAAGACAAAGAACATGCATGTATGAAATCAATCATATGAATAAAAACACTAAAAAGAGGAAAGCTTTCTACTAAAATTTTTTTCTTTATCTTATCGATTTTTCACTAAGAGATTGATAAAGTTGTTTAAGTCATTTTGAATCTCTCGAAAAGTGATTTTGAATTGAATGAATATTTTTTAACCAAATAATGAATTTTTGTTTTGATTTCTCTACTTGAGCTATCTTTTATGAGAATCAAAATATTTACTGTCTTTGATAATCTTGAAAATGGTTTGAAATTATGCATGTTATATGTTAAACATTTGAAACCATGTTTTGGTATCATGCATATATGAGAAATGTTGATTTGACAAATTGAAAGAGTTGAAAATGAATGACGATTTTTCTCTTGAATATAATTCGTGATATTTTTTATATGAATCACCATTTTGATTTCTTGTCATATGACTATATAAAATCATGAAATACTCATGATAGTGTGTTAATTTGATACATTGAATGAGTTAAAAATTATGATGAATGTTTAGAAAATAAATGATTGTATCATGTTTAATGATTTTACATGTTGAAATTATGCATGATGAGTTGAAGTGATGATTTAAAAATATTTATTCAAATGCATGAATCAATAATCTTTTTGTCCAAATGAATCATGATTTTTTGGAATTATAATTTTTATGATTCATAATGAATTGAGAGATATTATACATGAATCAAGATTGTTTATGTGTTCTCTCATGACATCTTTTAAGGTTTATGACTTGAATTTTATTATGCAAAATTCTTTGAATTTATGAAATATATCTCATCACCAAGTTCTTTTTTATATTCTGATGATATGAATGTATGAAACACTCATGATATTATTTTAATGCATGAAATGATGAAATATTCATGATGAAAAATTGTTTTGATATTCACGACTAGATTTTTCATCTTTATTACCTTACATTTGTCATAATTTGAAAATTGATGTAAAGGGTCTTCCCTTCTTTTTGACAATAACAAAGGGGGAGATAAAAGATGCTAACTTACACAATATAAGAAGAAAGCAAAAATTGCTAACTTGCGCATTGCAAAAAAAGCAAAAATCTCACTTCTCTAAAGAGAAGAATGAACTTGCTACATTGAATATCACCAAAATTGCTATCTTGCCTATCTCAAGAAGCAAAATATGCTAAACTTGCACACCTAGCAAAATTTACAAACTTGTATATTTTAAGAAGCAAGGGTTGCTTTCTTGAACATCTTAAATATTGCTAGCTTACATGATGTAAAACTCAAATTTTTTGCTAGCTTGCATGATGATTAAACTTGAGATTTATTATGCAATGATTTGAAACTGTTATGTCTAAACACTTCAGAATTGAACTTCTCTTTTTTGTTGATGACAAAGGGGGAGAAGTATGTGGATGTTATGCATGATTTTAATCATGACATGTTTGCTTGGATTTTTGAATCCAAGAGTCTCTATCAATACGACATATTGATAGGGGGAGTTTGTTTAAACTCCGAGAGTTAAGGTTAATTCCGTCATCAATTGGTTATCATCATCAAAAGGGGGAGATTATTGAATCTCGTATTTTGATAATGAAACCAATTGATAAGTGTTTATGATTTAATTTGTGTTTTGAGTGACGTAGGATGCTTCGATCAGGATGAGACAATTAAAGCAGGAAGAATCATGTTGTGTCGCGGGAAAACATGTAAGAAGATTGGAGGTCGGGCTAGAGGATCGGTCGATGTATCGACAGAAGGATTCGGGCCATGGATTCGGGCATCGGGCCAAGAAGAGTGGATATTACACTTGTTAGGATCGGAGCGGCACTAAGAGGGGGGGGTGAATTAGTGCAGCGGATTAAAACTTCGATTTTAATAAAATCTTTCGTACGTTAAGAACGAAACTTGAGAAATTTAACTTGAAGGCATGTTCTTAAAGTTGCGCAGTAAGAGTAATAAGGAACTAAAGCAGTAAGAAGATTTGCAGTAATGTAAATGACAATAATAAAAAGCAAACCAGAGATTTCGCCGATTTTTAGAGTGGTTCGGTCAAATGACCTACTCCACTTGCGAGGCCCCTCTTCGATGAGGCTCCCACCTTCCACTAGCAAGTCTCTTGAAATGGAAGGGTAAACACCCCTCTTACAACCTTTTACAAGCAGCTCAACCTCTTACAAATTTTCAATAAGAAAGAAGGAGGAGAACTCTCTAGCAAATTGAAAACAAGACTTGCTAAGACTTTCTAAGACTTTTCTCTCAATCAAAATGCTTCTCAAAAGTTGTTACCTCAGCTGAGATTTGAGGGGTATTTATAGGCCTCAAGAGGATTCAAATTTTGGGCTCCAAAATTTGAATTCTCTTAGGGTTCCCGGTGCTGGCGGTTCCACCGCCCAGCCAGGCGGTGCCACCGCCCAGCGCTCGGGTGCTGGACGGTGCAACCGCCCAGCCAAGGAGGTGTCACCGCCCAGCTAGGCGGTGCCACCGCCTACAGTGTTTTCAGCCACTAGTTGGGCTTCAATCTTGGCTCTCTAGTTCGCTGGTTTAGCTTAATTTTTAGCCTAAACCAACTCTGACTTTGGGCCCAGTTGGCCCCTAACCAGGATATAGGATTATCTCTTAATCCTAATCCTAATTACAAGTGGACTACATAACCAAAACACATCCTAAGCAAATTTTCAACCGCGAACGTCGAGTCTTGTTCTAGCGAGCTTTCCGACGAACTTTCTGCCGACGGGCTTCTAGCAAGCTCCCGAACTTGTGATGACTTTAATGAGTAGCCGAGCCTTCTCGGTGATCTCCGTGAACCTCCGACGATCTCTTCGGCGAACTTCCGAAAATTTCGACAGGTTCCCGATTTCTTCTCGGTTGGTTCTGGCAGCATCTCCGACGATTCTTCGGACTCTTAAACGTCCATCGAACTTGACTCAGGTATTCTCGCTTTGTGTTTTCTGGTTATCGTAGTTAATCCTGCACACTTAACTCAATAATATGGATTAGATCAAATAACCCATCAATTGATTTTATCATCAAAATCCGAGATTCAACAATCTCCCCCTTTTTGATGATGACAATCAATTGATGACGGAGTTAAACGTAACTCCCCCTATCTATATGCCATATTATGAGAAGATAAAACACATGAATTTCATCATTGAATTCAAGTATAAACCGATAAGCTCTAACCGTAGAACTTATCGTTATTCTCATTAAGCATAATGTAAATGCGAAACTTTGATGAAAATCTTTTTCAAGTCGAAAGATAAGAGACAAATTTTACTATGACAAGAGATAAAGATTTTCAACTTGAATTGCATGATTATACATTTTAGACATGCATTCAATATGATCAATCAATCTTACGATATTTTCAAGGATTTTGCAAGGCATATAAGATAATCATCGATCGATCACTTTTCTCAAGGATTTTGCAATTCATATTTTGTCATGCTATTAAGAATGATATAAGTCATCACTTTTCTCCCCCTTTGTCATCAACAAAAAGGAAAATGAGACTTGAAGCACATATTTTGTCATACAACGATTTTATCATTGAAAATTAAGTATGCAAAAATATTTACGCAGAGTTCATTTTAGAGGAAAATTCAGCATGCATTCATATTATCTAATCTCTTCTTTCTATGAATAACAGAAATTGTAGATGTATATAAGAGAGAGATTGGGATAAAAAAAATTCAAGTAGTAATTTCATGAAGTCAAGATCATAATTCGAATACAAACTCATTCAAATCGTCAAATTAATGAAAATCTCAACATTACTTTTTAAACATCACATAAGGCATTTAAAGAATTTTTGAAACATAGGAGAATGATTAATTTAAGCATACAATGTTTCAATCAAATTCAAGTCATGAATGCCAATACTTTCATATTTGTAAGTATCAATTCATGAATGCCAAAAGATATTATTTGTGATTCCAATTTTGCAAGATCAAGATTATGATTTAGATAAAACTTATTTAAATCAAATCGCTAACTTGAAATTCATAATCAAGTCATCAAAGTCGATTTCGAGATTTCACAACATGTCATATGAAATTTGAAGGAGAATGAGAGACGGAAAGAAGATGAAAAACTTTACGGAAAATCCAATCAAACAAGTTTATTGTTTAGGGACAATTTAACATGCCTAATTCCCTTCGTATGAATTCAAATTGGTCTTCATTCAAGGCTTTTGTAAATATATCTGCTAATTGATGCTTTGTGTCAATGAATTCTAGAACAACATTATTGTTAAGGACATGATCGCGTATGAAATGATGCCTAACGTCGATGTGCTTAGTTCTAGAATGCTGAATTGGATTTTTAGTAAGACATATGGCACTAGTATTATCACATTTTATGGGAATATTTTTAAAGTGAATTCCATAGTCTTCTAATGTATTTTTCATCCAAATGACTTGTGCACAACATGCACTTGCAGCAATGTATTCGGCTTCCGCCGTAGATAGTGCGACTGAATTTTGTTTCTTGGAAGTCCAAGAAACAAGTGCATGTCCTAAAAATTGGCATGTTCCGGATGTACTTTTTCTATCTATCCTGCATCCGCCAAAATCGACATCTGCATAAGCTATTAGATCGAATTTTTCAGATTTTGGATACCACAATCCTAAATTTGGAGTTCCTTTAAGATATCTAAATATTCTTTTAACACTCTTAAGATGACATAATTTAGGATTAGATTGAAACCTAGCGCAAAGTCCTACACTAAACATAATATCCGGTCTAGTCGCAGTGAGGTAGAGTAGACTACCTATCATTCCCCTATATGTTTTTTGATCGAAACTTTCACCATTTTCATCCATATCTAACTTAGTCGCAGTACTCATAGGGGTGTTTATTGCTTTTGAACTATCCATGTTAAATCGTTTTAACAATTCTAATGTATATTTGGATTGGTTAAGAAATATACCATCACTAAGTTGTTTGATTTGTAATCCCAAAAAGAAAGTTAATTCACCCATTAAACTCATTTCAAATTCAAGACTCATACATTTGGCAAATGATTCACATAGTGATTCATCCGAAGAGCCAAACACAATATCGTCAACATAAATTTGCACAATAAGAAAATTATTTTCAAAATGTTTAATAAATAATGTAGTATCAACCTTGCCTTTGGTAAAATTATTTAAAATAAGAAAGGAACTAAGCCTTTCATACCAAGCTCTAGGAGCTTGTTTTAAGCCATAGAGAGCTTTAGTCAATTTGAATACATGATTAGGAAGAAGAGAATTTTCAAATCCAGGAGGTTGTTCGACAAATACTTCTTCGGAAATAAAGCCATTCAAGAAAGCACTTTTAACATCCATTTGAAATAGTTTAAAATTATTACTACTAGCATAGGCAAGGAGCATCCTTATGGCTTCTAATCGAGTCACGGGAGCGAAGGTTTCTTCATAATCGATACCTTCTTCTTGGTTGAAACCTTTGGCCACTAATCTAGCCTTGTTTCTAACCACGATACCATTTTCGTCTTGCTTGTTTCTAAAGACCCACTTAGTACCTATGACTAAGTGGTCACTTGGTCTAGGAACAAGCTTCCATACCTCATTCCTCTCAAATTGGTTCAATTCTTCTTGCATTGCAATGATCCAAAAATCATCTTTTAAGGCTTCGTCAATGCATTTAGGTTCAATTTGAGAAAGGAAAGCGGCGTTAGCACAGAAATTTTTGAAAGAAGAACGAGTTTGAACCCCTTTTGATGTATCTCCTATAATTTGCTCTTTTGGATGAGCATCTACATACTTCCATTCTTTTGGTAAAGAAATTTCGGAAGAAGATGCATTCAAATGGCTATTTTGAGGAGAGGGTTCATTTAAATTCAAATTATCAAAACCAAGATCATCATCAAAATCATTTTTCTTTAAATCGAAAGTTTCATTAAAAGCTACATGAATAGACTCTTCAATTACTAAAGTTCTTTTATTAAAAACCCGAAAAGCTTTAGAAACGGAAGAGTAACCAAGAAAGATGCCTTCATCGGATTTAGCATCAAATTTTCCTAAAGCATCCCTTTCATTTAAAATAAAGCATTTACAACCAAAAACTTTAAAATAGGAGATGTTTGGTTTTTTGTTATTCCATAATTCATAGGGAGTTTTGGATAAGGATGGTCTTATTAGAACTCTATTCATGATGTAGCAAGCCGTATTTATGGCTTCGGCCCAAAAGTACTTAGGTAAACTATGTTCATTCAACATAGTTCTTGTCATTTCTTGTAGGTTTCTATTTTTCCTTTCAACTACTCCATTTTGTTGAGGATTTCTTGGAGTTGAAAAGTTGTGATTGTACCCATTACTTTCGCAAAAATTTTGAAAGTCACGATTTTGGAATTCACCACCGTGATCACTCCGAATTGATGAAATCATGAAGCCTTTTTCGTTTTGAGTGAGTTTACAAAATTTAGAGAAACACTTGAAGCAATCACTTTTGTGAGCTAAGAAATAGGTCCAAGTGTATCTAGAGTAGTCATCCACAATCACAAAAGCATATTTGCTTCCACCTAGACTTGTTGTATCAATTGGTCCAAATAAGTCCAAATGGATCAATTGTAATGGTCTAGTAGTGCTAATTTGATTTTTTGGTTTGAAGCTTGTTTTTATTTGTTTGCCTAGTTGACATGCATCGCATACTTTGTCCTTAATAAACTTTATATTTGGAATTCCTCGTACTAATTCTTGAGATGAGATCTTAGATATTGTTTTCATGCTTGCATGACCTAATCTCCTATGCCAAAGCCAAGCATCATCATTTACGGCGGAGAAGCACATTTCATTACTTAGTTCATCAAGATTGATGGTATAGACATTATTTTGTTTTAAAGCAATCATAGTCATGTTATGATTTGGTTTTTTAAGAATGCACATATTTGATTCAAATCTAACGATGTAACCTTTATCACATAGTTGACTAATACTCAAGAGATTATGTTTCAATCCATCAACTAGTAAGACATCATCAATGGAAAAATTAAATTTGTTACCAATAGTTCCCTTGCCAATGATTTTGCCCTTGTTGTTGTCTCCGAAGGTAACGTACCCTTCTTCTTTGCTAGTGAGCATAGAGAAATGAGATGGATCTCCAGTCATATGTCTTGAGCATCCACTATCGAGATACCATCTCTTGCTCCTAGCTTGTGGGTTTGTCTACAAAAGAGGATGATTTTTAGGTACCCATTTGATTTTGGGTGCCTCAAAAATTGACCCACTAACTTTGTTATTTATGATTGAATTCTGTATAGTTCCTTTAGGAACCCATATTAATTTTTGTGAACTAATTTTCCTAAATGGGCATTTGTAGGCAATGTGTCCGGATTTGCAACAAAAGTTGCATTTCATATAAGAGGAAACATGTAATGTAGGTCCTTTTATGAAAGTGGTAGGATTTTGATGTAATCCTTTTACAAATCCAATTCCATTTCTATTTGCGATGTGACCCTTGTGTGCAAGGATCATATCTAATCCTTTGCTACCAACCTTAAACTTGTTTAAGGTTTCCTTAAGAAGCAAATTTTCATTTTTTATTGCTTCTAAGTGCTCACACTTAGAGCATGGAGGAGTTTGAAGACTATCAAACTTATCTTGTAGCAAAGCATGCTCTTTCTTTAAGATACTTAACTTCTTGCTAACAGTTCTACATTCATCAAATAATTCATGAAAAGCGATAGATAGTTCTTCAAAAGATAAGTCTTCATTAAATAAATCACATACCTCTTCTCCTAACGCCATTAGCGCGTAATGAGCAACTTGCTCGGTGTTGGACTCTTCTTCTTCGGATGCGCTTGAATCATCCCACGTTGCCTTGAATGCCTTCTTCTTTGATGTTCTTTTTTTGGCTTGAGGACAATCGTTCTTATAGTGTCCCGGTTTTTTGCATTCATAGCAAATCACTTGGTCCTTCTTTTGTTCAAATTTATTTTTTGTATTATTTTTAAATCTGTTCTTTCTTAAATATTTTTTAAACTTTTGAGTCAAAAGTGCAATGTCATTGTCACTGTCCTCATCACTTGATGTTCCTTTCAAGTGGTCTTCTTGTGATTTGAGTGCCATATCCTTCCTGTTCTTTGGAAGGGGGTTCTCGAGTTCGTCATGAGCTTGACATATCATTTCGTAGGTCATTAGAGACCCAATGAGTTCTTCAAGAGGGAATGCTTTAAGGTCTTTGGCCTCTTGAATGGCCGTAACTTTTGGATCCCAACTTTTAGGGAGGGATCTTAAGATTTTAGTTACTAGTTCAAAGTTAGTAAAATCTTTACCAAGAGCTTTGAGTCCATTGATGACATCCGTAAACCGGGTGTACATGTCTCCGATGGACTCACTTGGTTTCATTCGGAAAAGTTCGTAAGAGTGCACAAGGATGTTGATTTTGGACTCTTTCACTCGGCTAGTGCCTTCATGAGTGACCTCAAGAGTTCTCCAAATATCAAAAGCCGAATCACACATTGAAACACGATTAAATTCGTTTTTGTCTAGTGCACAAAATAAGGCATTCATAGCCTTTGCATTTAAAGCAAAAACCTTCTTCTCCGATTCATCCCATTCGCTCATCGGAAGAGAAGATTTTTGAAATCCATTCTCGACAATAGACCAAAGCTCAAAGTCCATAGAAATGAGGAAGATTCTCATGCGAGTCTTCCAATATGTGTAATCCGACCCATTA
Organism: Musa acuminata AAA Group; assembly: GCF_036884655.1. Classification (NCBI taxonomy): domain Eukaryota; kingdom Viridiplantae; phylum Streptophyta; class Magnoliopsida; order Zingiberales; family Musaceae; genus Musa; species Musa acuminata. Next base: position 35,645,721 of record NC_088334.1, read on the forward strand.
AACAAAGGTGGTCGTGCAATAGAATGGCCCTCTTGCATGCCGGAGTAAGCCATCTCTCTTGGGTATTAAACCAAATATGAGAGATAACCTTGCTCTGATACCACTTGTTAGGATCGGAGCGGCACTAAGAGGGGGGGGTGAATTAGTGCAGCGGATTAAAACTTCGATTTTAATAAAATCTTTCGTACGTTAAGAACGAAACTTGAGAAATTTAACTTGAAGGCGTGTTCTTAAAGTTGCGCAGCAAGAGTAATAAGGAACTAAAGCAGTAAGAAGATTTGCAGTAATGTAAATGACAATAATAAAAAGCAAACCAGAGATTACGCCGATTTTTAGAGTGGTTCGGTCAAATGACCTACTCCACTTGCGAGGCCCCTCTTCGATGAGGCTCCCACCTTCCACTAGCAAGTCTCTTGAAATGGAAGGGTAAACACCCCTCTTACAACCTTTTACAAGCAGCTCAACCTCTTACAAATTTTCAATAAGAAAGGAGGAGAACTCTCTAGCAAATTGAAAACAAGACTTGCTAAGACTTTCTAAGACTTTTCTCTCAATCAAAATGCTTCTCAAAAGTTGTTACCTCAGTTGAGATTTGAGGGGTATTTATAGGCCTCAAGAGGATTCAAATTTTGGGCTCCAAAATTTGAATTCTCTTAGGGTTCCCGGTGCTGGCGGTTCCACCGCCCAGCGCTCGGGTGCTGGACGGTGCAACCGCCCAGCCAAGGAGGTGTCACCGCCCAGCTAGGCGGTGCCACCGCCTACAGTGTTTTCAGCCCGACTACAGTGTTTTCAGCCACTAGTTGGGCTTCAATCTTGGCTCTCTAGTTCGTTGGTTTAGCTTAATTTTTAGCCTAAACCAACTCTGACTTTGGGCCCAGTTGGCCCCTAACCAGGATATAGGATTATCTCTTAATCCTAATCCTAATTACAAGTGGACTACATAACCAAAACACATCCTAAGCAAATTTTCAACCGCGAACGTCGAGTCTTGTTCTAGCGAGCTTTCCGACAAACTTTCTGCCGACGGGCTTCTAGCAAGCTCCCGAACTTGTGATGACTTTAATGAGTAGCCGAGCCTTCTCAGTGATCTCCGTGAACCTCCGATGATCTCTTCGGCGAACTTCCGAAAATTTCGACAGGTTCCCGATTTCTTCTCGGTTGGTTCTGGCAGCATCTCCGACGATTCTTCGGACTCTTAAACGTCCATCGAACTTGACTCCGGTATTCTCGCTTTGTGTTTTCTGGTTATCGTAGTTAATCCTGCACACTTAACTCAATAATATGGATTAGATCAAATAACCCATCAATTGATTTTATCATCAAAATCCGAGATTCAACAACACTAAGGATATCGGAGTTACAAAGTCAACTGGCCGATTGGGCAATAGGCCACAAGAGAGGACGATGCGTCGAAGAATCGGACAAAGTATCGAGGGACCAATGACATGTCGAACAACATGATTAATGCTTAGTATTAATTGTCTAGATTGAAATATATTTTTATATGTGCAGGATTAACCATGATAGCAAGGCATGAAACAAAATAAAGTCCTGGAGTCAAGGATGCGATTTCATTGGGAGTTCGAGAGTTCGTCGGAAGTCCGGATGTTCGTCGGAAGTTCTAGCGGAACCAGCCGAGAAGTCTCGGAGCTTGCTAGAGAAGCTCATCAGAACTTGCCAAGAAGATCATCATGAAGTCTAGGAGCTTGTCGAGAGTCCGCCAGAACATTATCGAGAGATCGTCGAAAGTTCGACGGAAGCTCACCGGAAGAAACCAAGACATAGGGACTTGTTTAGCTTAGTAAATGTCTTAGGAATCATAGTTAGCACATAATTGGGTTAGGATTTAGGCCAACCCAATTAGGGGTCAGCTAGGCCCATGTAAAGACTATGTTGGGCCAAATAAAAGGCTCAAACAGTGACCCAGTAAGTCTCACCGTCATGGCACAGTCTCCGAGATTGTGTCAAGCGGTGGTACTGCCAGTCTAGGCGGTTGTACCACCCCTAGCAGGGTGCCAAGTGGTGGTACTGCTAGTCTGGGTGGTGGTACCTCCTAGCATAGCCTCCCAGGCGGTAGTACCGCCTAAGCTGGGCGGTGGTACCACCTAGTGTTAGACTGACACTGGCGGTGGTACCACCCAGCGTAGGCGGTGGTACCGCCAGTGCCCGGGAAACCCGGGATGAGATATTTTTAGGCTCCAAGTTTGAATCAACTTGAAGCCTATAAATACCCCTCTCATCCCTGGTTAAAGCACACAAGCACAAAGTATTCAAAAGTGAGAAAATGCTACTGCAATCTCTTTAAAAATTCCCCCCTCCACTCTAAGTTTAGAATTCTATAAAAGGAATGTGAGTGCTTGTAAGTGTTGTCTCCTAAACCCGTGAAAAGGAGAAGAGGGGTGTAAAAGGTGGTTGGTCTTCGCCTATTGAAGGAAGACCGATAGTGGATGCCGGTGGGCTCGACAAAAGTGGAATCGGCGAAGTGGATGTAGGTCACGATGACCGAACCACTCTAAAATCTGGTTTGCATTTTACTATGAGCAATTTATCTTTACTGCAAATCTCTTTAATAGCTTACTGCCTTCTATACATTTATGAACACATGTTTCAAGTTAAGCATTTCCGAGTTCGGGTTTTATCGTATGAAATATTTTCTTAAACCGACGTGATTTTAACGCTGCACTAATTCACCCCCCCCTCTTAGTGTCGAACCCGACCTCGTGGTCCTAACACCACCGCTGTTACTAGGCGGTACTACCGCCGCTGATCTGATACTGGGCGGTACCACCGCCTGATAAGAGCAGTACCACTACTGGCAACATTCACTACCGGCGATACCACCACCCAGCCTGGGTGGTACCACCACCCAAATATCCTGGGGGGCACTGCTTTCCAGGCCGTGCCTCCACTGGCCAAGAATTCAGGGGCTGAATTGGATGATCAATTCGGCCCAATTCAGCCCTGTTAAGGGCCTAATTAGCCCCTTATTAAGTTAGTGGATTACCTCCTAATCCTAACTTAATTTATGCTCTAACTACAATAATTAAGACATAATTACAACACTTCTTGTTCTGGTGCATCATTTGCTCTTCCAGCGAGCTTCCGGCATACTTTCGGCGAACATCCGATGAACTATCATCAATATTTCGGTAGACTCCTGGCAAGCTCCTGGACTTTACAATGATCTTCTTGGCGAGTTCCAACGAGCTTCTTTTGCATGCTCTTGGACTTCTCCGTTGGTTTTGGCAAAACTTCTAACGAACGTCGGGACTTCCGACGAACTCTCGAACTCCGAATGAGATCTCGATCTTGACTCCGATACAACTCCTGCTTTCTGTCTTACTGCTATTGTATTAATCCTACACACTGTTCATAACATATAGATTATATTAAATAATTTATAATTGACTTCATCATCAAAATTCGAGATTCAACAACTTTTACTAATGATTTCTTAAGCTATGGTTATGTGTAGTTGATGAAGTACAAGTCCGAGGCCTTTGAGAAATTTTTAGAGTATAAGAATAAAGTGGAGAACCAGATTCAAAAGAGTATAAGAATGAGTACTTGAGTACAGAGTTCACCCAATTCCTTAAGAACTATGGGATTCTATCCCAATGGACACCTCCTTATACACCTCAGCTCAATGGTGTATCTGAAAGGAGGAATCATACCCTGTTAGATATGGTACGATCCATGATGAGCTTCGCCAACTTACCCATCTTATTCAGGAGATTCGCCCTAGAGACTGCAGCTTACCTTCTAAACAGAGTTCCAACTAAGTCGGTATTGTCTACACCATATGAGATATAGAAAAGGAAGAAACATGATCTTAAGCTTGTTAAGATTTGGGGCTGCCTTGCCCACGTTAAAAGACACAACCCTGATAAGTTAGAATCCAGGATGGAGCAGTGCAAGTTCATGGGATACCCCAAGGAAACTTGTTGGTATTATTTCTATCACGCCGAGGACCAAAAGGTCTTTGTAGCTAAGAGAGCGGTGTTCCTTGAGAAGGAACATATTCTTGGCGGAGATAGTAGGAGAGTGATAGAGTTGAGTGAGGTTGGAGAATCTAGCTCGAGCACCATTCCACAGCTCGAGTTTGTTCAGGTACCTAGCACACAAGTTCTAACTTTACATAGGTTCGGTAGAGTATCTCAACCTCTTGAGAGATATGTGGGATATATTAGAGAAGAGGATGTGAGGATATTGATCCTCATACCTACGATGATGCTATTATGAGTATAGACTCCGAGAAATGACAAAAAGCCATGAATTCTGAGATGAATTCCATGTACTCTTAATAAAGTTTGGAACCTAGTTGATGCACCTGAGGGTATTGTACCCATCGGTTGCAAGTGGATCTTCAAGAAGAAGATCAAAGTAGATGGAAAGGTAGAGACCTGTAAAGCAAGGCTAGTGGTTAAGGGGTATCATCAAAGGCAAGGTGTTAACTATGATGAAACCTCCTCACCCGTATCCATGCTAAAATCCATCCAAATTATATTGGCTATTGCAGCACACTATGCTTATGAGATTTGACATACATATGAGATTTGACAAATAGATGTGAAAATCGCATTCCTCAATGGCAACCTCGAGAAGAAGATATATATGATATAGCCTGATAGATTCATGTCAAAAGACTATCTAGATAAAATGTGTAAGTTTCTTATGTCCATTTATAGATGGAAGCAAGCTTTCCATGTTAGGATCAAGAGCAGCAATAAGAGGGGGGTGAATTAGTGTAGCGGAAAACTTTTCGATTCTTTTATAAAATATTTTGTACGTTCGAAGGAAATCGATTTAGAAAGATAGTAACTTTAAAACGTAAGAGAGTGTAAGTGTAGTGAATGCAAGATGAGGAGAAGAAGCACTTTGCTATGAAATGATTTGCAGTTAAAGAAATTGCTCAAAACGAAATGCAAACCAGATTTAGAGAGGTTCGGTCAACGTGACCTACATCCACTTTCGGATTCCTCTTCCGACGAGGTCTTTGATGTCTACTAAAGGCCTTCCTTCAATAGGTGAAAACCGAACACCTCTTTACAGCACTTTTTCCTTTTCCCGGGTTTAGGAGATGAACCCTTACAAGTCTCACTCCTCTTTTTGGAAGGTTATAAGGCTAAGAGATGAAGGATGAGAACTCTAACTTTTACAACACATTAAAACTCAAGAACTTAAGATTATGCCAATAGGTTTCGTGACCTTTCATGCAAAAAAGGGTGGGGTTTTTATATGCCCCAATGGCTTAAAAAATGGAGCCAAAAAGTGTCTAATCCCAGATTTCCGGGGTCCTAGCGGTACCACCGGCATTACTGGGTGGTACCACCACCTGACAGGGGCAGTACCACCACTGGCAGCAATAATTGCTGGTGGTACCACCGCCCAGAAATCCTGGGGGGCACTGCTTTCCAACCGGTGCCACCGTCGGCCAGGAATTCAGGGGATGATTGGGCTGTTCAATCAGGCCCAAATCAACCCTATTAAGGGCCTAGTTGGATCCTAATTAAGTTAGTGTGATTACCTCCCAATCCTAACTTAATTTAGACTCTAACTATGATAATTAAGTCATGATCACAGCTCTTTTTGTTCTGGTGTGTCAATTGCTCTTTCGACGAGCTTCCAGCGTACTTCCGGCGAACATCCAATGAACTCTCGGCAATGCTCCGGTGGACTCCCGGCAAGCTCCTAGACTTTGTGACGATCTTCTTGGCAAGTTCCGATGAGCTTCTATAGTAAGCTCTTGGACTTCTCGGTTCGTTCCGGTAGATCTTCCGACGAACGTCCGGACTTCCGTCGAACTCTCGAACTCCCAATAAGATCTCGATCTTGACTCCGGCCCAACACCTGCTTTATGTCTTACTGCCATCGTAGTTAATCCTGCACACTTTTCTCAACATATAGATTAGATCAAACAAATTACAATTGACTTCATCAACAAAATTCGAGATTCAACAACCTCGGCCTTTTTTACGATGACAATCAATTGATGACAGAGTTAACCACAACTCCCCCTATCTATATGCCATACTTGAGAAAAGATATTCTTGAATTCAAGGCCTTTGAATTCAAAAGACATATTGATAAGTTAAGTTTATTTAAACTTATCAATACACACATCATGATTCATGTCATGATCTAACATTCTCAAAATGATGTCAAGGCATGACATCCATTTTCAAGTATGATATTTCAAATATGAAAGATGACAAAGATAGAAATTCATCATTCTATGACAAGATATTAATTGTAAAATTACAAGTTAAGCTCTAGATATCTTATCATAATAAAGGAAATTTATCAAGCAAACATTTCAAGTATATATAATGAAATACATTGCATACATTTGTCATCAATTTACTACATTTTGGTATTATTTCTCCCCCTTTGTCATAAAAAAAAGGAGAACAATTGAACAATGTAAGTGTGGTAAAAATTCATGTCACATTTCTAGTTGTGAAAAAAATTCGTATCAATCATATTTCAAGCATTCATGACATGGTATTATTCAAAAGTTCTCAACATTAAAAGTTATAATTATTAAAGAGATAGCTTCCATCAACTTCTCCCTTTTTATATTTCATCAAAACTTTGCATTAAGAAGGAGAGTAAGGAGGAAAATCCATTGAGAACTAACTTTGAATGAAGTTAAAAATGATAAAAGAGTTTCATTAAATCAAGCTTCAATTTTCACAAGGATCAAGATATTCATGTGAAATCAAATCCTCATTATTGCAAGTGTTCATCTCGTATAAAAAAATCATAAAAATTCTTACTTCATTAAGAAAGAATTCATGTGAAAGAATAATCATATGAAGGATAAAAGAAATTCCGTGAATAAGCCTTTATAATGAGAGGATCATTACATCAAACCCATTTCTCAATAAAAATTCACAAGAGATAAATTGAGAGATGCATTTATCAATGAAATCCATGAAGTAATTGAGTGTATCAAAAGTGATGGAGCAAGGGTATAAACGAAACTTGATATGGCATAATCTCATAAAAGCTCCATTCAAGAAGTACAAAAAGATAGTCCAGAAAAGATATACATTAAATTCATACATTCGGACAAATTATCATTCCTAATTCTGCAAATGATCATAATACATCAAGTCATAGATACCAAAAATTAAATGTATCAAGGAATTTATCTATTCAAAAGATATATTAAGTCTAATTCTTAGAGTGATATATTCATTAAATTTAGCTCAAAATTTAACCATTAAGATAGTTATGTTGAATCTCATATTTTGATTATGAAACCAATTGATAATTGTGTTTATATCTTAATCTGCATTTTGAGTGACGCAAGATGCTTCGATCAGGATGAGACAATTAAAGTTGGAAAAATCAGGTTGTGCTGGAGGAACATGTCAGAAGATTAGACGTCGGGCCGGTGGATCGGTCGACGTATCGATAGAAGGCTTCGGGCCATAGACACGAGCATCAGGCCAAGAAGAGCGGGTATTGCGCCAAGGATATTGGAGTTGCGGAGTCAACTGGCCGATTGGGCAATAGGCCGTAGGAGAGGACGATGCGCTGAAAAATCGGACGAAGCATCAATGGATCAATGACATGCCGGACAACTTAGTTAATTGCTTAGGATTAATTGTCTCGATCGAAGTTTTGTTTTAAGTATACAGGATTAATTACGATGAAAGAAAAATATGCAGTAGGAGTTATGCCGGAGTCAAGACTATAATCACGTTGGGAGTTCGAGAGCTCGACGGAAGTCCGAACGGTCGTCAGAGGTTCTACGGGAACAAATCCGAGAAGTCCAGGAGCTTGCCAAAAGAAGCACGTCGGAACTCGCCAAGTGGATCATCCAAGTCCAGGAGTTTGCCGGAAGTCCGTCGGAGCATCGCAGGAGGTTCGTCGGATGTTCACCGGAAGTTCGCCGAAAGCTCGCTGGAAGAAGCGATTGACGCACCGGAGCAAGCTATTGTAAATGTCTTAAGAATTGCCATAGTTAGCATGTAGATTAAGTTAGGAATGGGAGGTGATTCCATTAACTTAATCTGGGGGCAATTGGGCCATTGACAGACCCAAATTGGGTCGAATGGATCAACCCATTCGGACCAGAATTCCTACTAGGCGGTGGCACCGCCATGGTCGACGGTGGCACTGAACAGGAGAGGGTCTCCTAGGAAAGCTGGGCGGTGCAACCGCCCCAGGCAAGCGGTGGCACCGCCTGGGCTTAGTCTCCAAGCGAGATTGGGCGGTGCAACTGCCCCTGTCAAGCGGTGGCACTGCCCAGAGGCTCAGTCTCCGAGCTCTGCCAAGCGGTGCAACCGCCCCTGACAAGCGGTGGCACCGCCCAAAGGCTCAGTCTCCGAGCTCTGCCAAGTGGCGAAACTATTGAATCTCGGATTTTGATGATGAAGTCAATTGTCATTTGTTATCTAATCTATATGTTGAGATAAGTGTGTAGGATTAACTACGATGAAAGTAAGATATGCAGCAGGAGTTGCGCCGGAATCAAGACAATGTTCACATTGGGAGTTCGAGAGTTCGATGGAAGTTCGGACAGTCGTCGGAGGTTCTGCGGGAACAAATCCAAGAAGTCCATGAGCTTGCCAAAGAAGCTCGTCGGAACTCGCCAAGTGGATCGTCGCAAGTCCAGGAGTTTGCCGGAAGTCCGCAGGAGCATCACCGAGGGTTCATCGGATGATCGACGAAAGTTCGTCGGAAGCTCGCCGGAAGAAGCGATTGACGCACCGGAGCAAGTTGCAGTAAATGTCTTAGGAAATATCGTAGTTAGCACAATGATTAAGTTGAAAATGGGAGGTGATCCCATTAACTTAATCTTGGGGCAATAGGGCCCTTGAAAAACCTAAATTGGGTCGAATGGATCAACCCATTCGGACCCTGATTTCTGCCAAGCGGTTGAACTGCCCAAGCCAGGAGGTGGCACTGCTTGAGCTCGATCTTCGAGCTCGAGCAGGAGGTGTAACCGCCTCAGTTAGGCGGTGGCACCGCTTGAGCTTGGTCTTCGAGCTCTAGCAGGAGGTGCAACCGCCCCTGATAGGAGGTGGCACCGCCTAGAGGCTCAGTCTTCGAGCTCTGCCAGGCGGTGCAATTGCCTCAGTCAGGAGGTGCAATCGCCAGATCTCGAAATTTCAGGAATTGACAGTTTTGAGCTCAAAATTTAAACTAGGTTGGGGCCTATAAATACCCCACCCTTTCAGCACTGAAAGAGCACAAAAAACACACCGAAATCATGATCTTATTCTGTGATTTTTAGAGCTCAAAATTGTTGTAAAGGCCAAAAGTTCTTCTCCCTCTTTTCTTCCAAGTTCTTATCTTTAAAGAGAGGAGAGAAAATTCTATAAGGGTTGTCTCCTAAGCCCGTCAAAAGGAGTGAAACTGTAAAAGGGTAGTTGGCCTTCGCCTATTGAAGGAAGGCCTCTAGTAGACGTCGGTGACCTCGTCGGTGGAGGAAGCCAAAAGTGGATGTAGGTCAAGATTGATCGAACTACTCTAAATCTCGGTTTGCATTTACTTTGAGCATCTTATCCTTACTGCAAACCTCCTCAATAGCTTACTGCCTTCTGCACATTTACGATCGTGTTTTAAAGTTCAGTATTTTCCGAATCGGCATTTAGACGTAAATCAATTTTATCGTACAAATATCATATTTCAGTTTGCGCTTACATTTTAACTTTCATCATAACTGCAAACTGCCTTCATAGATTTCCTTTAACTACATCTCGCTTGATTACAAGTTAAAGAGATTTACGAATCGGCTTTTCTACCGAAATCGCTTTTATCGTACAAACACCTTTTTAATCGTCGAAAGTTTTCCACTACACTAATTCACCCCCCCCCCCCCTTCTTAGTGCTCTTGATTCTAACAGAAACTGCCCCAGTCAAGCGGTGCAACCGCCAGACCTTGGAATTCCGGGAGATGACAGTTTTGAGCTCGGAATTCAAACTAGTTTGGAGCCTATAAATACCCCTCCCATCCTTGGGTAAAACATACAAGCACAGAGAGTTTAAAAGAGAGAAAATGCTGCTGCAATCTCTAGAATTTCCCTCCTCTAGCTTAAGTGTTAGAATTCTGTTTAAGAGAGGAGAGTGAGTGCTTGTAAGGGTTGTCTCCTAAACCCAATAAAAGGAGAAGAGGGGTGTAAGAAGGAGATTGATCTTTGCCTAGTAAAGGAAAATCGTTAGTGGATGCCGGTGGCCTCGACGGAAGAGGAATCAGAGGAGTGGATGTAGGTCACGATTAACCGAACCACTATAAACTCTTGTCTTCTTTGGTTTGCATTTACTTTGAGTATCCTATCTTTATTGCAAACCTCCTTAGTAGCTTACTACCTTCTGCTCATTTACAAATGTGTTTCTTAGTTAAGTATTTTCCGAATCGGTGTTAAGACGGAAATCGGTTTTATCGTACGAATATCATATTTCAGTTTGCGCTTACATTCTGATTTGTATCTTAACTGTAAACTGCCTTCCTTACTTTACTTCAAATATGTTTCCATAAGCTTTTAAAGTTATTATCTGCACGAAATGACTTTTACGTCGGAATCGGATTTCAACGTACGAACGTAGTTTTAATCGTCGAAAGTTTTCCGCTGTACTTATTCACTCCCCCCCCCCCCGTTAGTGCTCTTGATCCTAACAATTGGTATCAGAGCCCGGTATTTCTCATTTCGGATTTACACCCGAGAGAAATGGCTCTTTATGGCTTTCAAGAGGGTTTTTCGGTTGTTCGTCCACCGTTGTTTAACGGATTGGACTACACTTATTGAAAATCTCGAATGAGAGTTTTCTTGATTTCTATGAATTTGGATATATGGTGTATTGTTGAAAATGGTTGTCAACTTCCCTCTAAACCGATGAACGAATGATCGGATTTGGAGAAGTAGTATTTTTCTCTAAACGCAAAGGCTATGAATGTCTTATTTTATGCTTTGGACAAAAATGAGTTCAATCGGATTTCTACATGCGAAATCGCGTTTGATATTTGGCGAACACTTGAAATCACGCACGAGGGAACTAGTAGAGTCAAAGACTACAAAGTTAACATTTTATTGCATGATTTTGAGCTTTTTCGAATGCAACCAAGTGAGACTATAAGCGACATGTACAACCGTTTCACGGATGTTGTCAATAATCTAAGAGCTATTGGCAAATATTTTTCAGATTTTGAACTCATAAACAAGATTTTGCGTTCTCTTTCTAAGAGGTGGGATTCAAAAGTAACTGCAATACAAGAAGCTAAAAACCTAAACAACTTACCACTTGAAGAACTAATTGTTCGTTGATGACATATGAAATGGTGCACAATGCACATGATGAACAAAACAAACTTCCAAAGAACAAGAAGGATTTGGAATCCCGGACAAATGAATACCACTTGAGCGATGACTCAAGTGATGAGGACAATGATGAACTTGAACTTCGAACACTAAATCTTAATAAGTTTATTAAACAAAAATCTAAAATAAACAATGAACTTGAACGGAGGAAGAGACCAAAGAAGAGGAAGGCAACCAAGGATGAATCAAGAACTTCCAAAGGTGAAACGGCGAATTGGGCTTTGACGGGCTTCGACTACAAGGTAAGTAACTCAACTCTCTTGAATTATTTTGAAATTACTTGAAGTCCTTCGTGAGTGCTTAATTTAGATAGTAGGAATAGGAAATAAATAAATTATTTTTCAAATATTATATCATGTTTTTCTTTTTAGCATCTTAAAAAAATTAAAAATTTGATCATGAAAAGTATATGGCTAAGGTTTCATGCATATTATGTTTGGAAATGTTGAATGATGTATTTAACATTAGGGATGATAATATGATATATGATAATGCTTAGGATTAATCCATGCATGTGTATCTTGATGATTTTATGTCATGCATGAGTTTTTGAAGTAAATGTTGATTTGAAACTCTCATTTTAAATTAATATGTTTTTGGTCTAATCGTTTCTATGATGAATTAAGATGACATTCTCATGACATATTAAGATGACATAGTGTATGTACATCTATGTAAGAATTTCTTGATAGTCTTTTGATGATAGATGTGATATCATGATGTGTTTGGTCTTGACGGCTTCATGACGAAACTTATGTTTCGATTTTAAATGATGATACATGTTTTCACAAACGACTTGAATACCCTCACATGAAATCAATTGTCTGAAATGGAAATAATTTTCTATCCTATTGAGATTAATGAATTTATTTTACCAATCTTGTGAATCTCATCAAAATAAACATGATGAATATTTTGAAAATAAATGTGTATCATGCATTTGGTCTTAATGATTTCTCTTTAACATACTTTTTGAAATCATACTTGATGATGAATATCAAGATATTAAAAGGATGTTATCACGGAATCATGCTTGATGATTTGTTTTTTACCTTTCCGTCTTAAATGTTGACACTTGTTTTATTAAAGGTAAAGGCATGCTTATAAGAAGCAAATCACATAAATAGAAATTTATAAAAACGAAATGTGATCCTCTATCTTATCATCTTTTCAATAAATCTATGGTTGTCATGTATGAATTTATTGAATGTGACTTTGAGGATGATTTCAGATTTTATAAATGCTTGATTCATACTTATGACATGAGACACATTTTAATTATGAATCATGTTCAATGCTTCAATCAAGTTACATCTCCTTAATTCATTTTGTTCTCCTACATTTATTTACCAAAGAGGAGAATCTTCCGAATGAATGAAATGATATAAATGAATCACTTATTGATATATCTTTTCGAAATATCTTTTTAATGTGATGTTGATATTTTGAGATGCCTATTGGAATTCATGACATGAGATAATTGAATCCTTGACTTACTCTTTATATGGCTTGAAAATGGATGTTTAAAATCTTGCTTGATGAGTTATTTTATAAGATTTTGCCTTTACGTCTTGAACTTTCATGCTTATCTTGATTTGGCATATAAAGACTAAGGCATGCTTAGATGAAAAAGAATCACTTAAAAAATGCTTTTCCCATCTGATCGAGATTAATGATTTCATGATATTTTGTGAATCTCGAAATTGATTTTGATGAGTTGATTATGAGTTTCAAGTTAACGATTTGATTTGATTGAGTTTTATCTAAATCATAATATTGATCTTGCAAAATTGGAATCACAAATAATATCTTTTGGTATTCATGAATTGATACTCACAATATGAAAGTATTGGTATTCATGACTTGAATTTGATTGAAACATTGCATGCTTAAATTAATCATTCTCTTATGTTTCAAAAATTCTTTAAATGCCTTATGTGATGACTGAAAATTAATTTGCTTGATGATGAATCACGAATCATGACTTGATCTATGATATTGATATATTTTAATCATGATCCTTGGTTGTATAATTCTTTTGCTCTATTAAAAGGATTTGTCGAATGACATGATTTTGTAATATGGCCTGTATAATGATTAAAAATTTATTGCCATTGATTTCTCCCTTCTTTTCGGTAATGACATAGGGGGAGAAAGATTGCTAGCTCAAGGCAAATGCTGGCTAGCTTGTACTCTTCTCTTCTTTTCGACAAAAACAAAGGGGAGAAAGCTTTTTCTAGTTAGAACATGCAAAGAAAAGCAAAGTGCAATCTTGCACAAGAAGCAAGTGTTGAATTGCCATGATTGAACTTAAGAATCTTGCTATGCTTTTGTGCTTATATGTTGTGATAAAAATCTAGCTTCATGTTACAAAAACTTGCATATCTTTTAAAATAGCTAGAGCTACTTCTCCTTTTGTTGATGACAAAGGGGGAGAAATATATGAATTGATACTATGAGTGCCATATTTGAATGAGAAATATATGAATTAATGCTATGAGTGCCATATTTGAATTTGAATTATGTTAAGATATCAAAAGAAGCTTGCATCGAAATATATGGTAAATTGATAATCGAAATGTTATGATTACCATATGCCATGTTTGCATCATGTTAAGATATCAAGAACTTGCATCGTAATTTTACTTGCTGATATCTTGCCATGTGATGAAATGCTACGATTTGTTGCTAAAATGATGCATGCAATACTTATGCTTTTTATGTGATGTATTGCATATGATGTGAATCATGATTAAAACTGTCTTAATTTGAATTCAAGGTTTATCTCAATTATGGAATTTTGAAATAAGAATGATTACTCACCTTTGTCATGATTTAGAAATTGACATAAAGGGTCTTCTCTTCTTTAAAAAGGGTCTTCCCTTCTTTTTGACAATGACTAAGGGGGAGATAGCTAGCTTGCACAATTCAAGAAGAAAGCAAAAATTACACTTCTCAAAAGAGAAGAAATTGCTATCACCGAGAATTGCTAGCTTGAAACATCAAGAAAATGCAAAATGTGCTATCGTGCCTATCTAAAGAAAAGCAAATATGCCAACTTGCATATCTTTGAATTTGCTAGCTTGTAAAACTTGCATATTTCAAGAAGCAAGAGTTGTTTTCTTGAACATCTCAAAATTGCTAGCTTGCAAGTTCTAAAATGTTGTAAAATTGCCAGATTGCATGATGATAAAAATTTAATATTATGTTTTTGATGCAATGAGTTGAACTTATATTACAAACACAAGAATAGTTGTACTTCTCCTTTTTGTTGATGACAAAGGGGGAGAAGTATGTTGATGACATGACATGTTATGCATAAGTTTATGTATATGTTCATGATAACGTGTTGCAAGTATTCATGATGAATATTGCAATGACTTGAATTCGGTTTAAATTCAAGGTTCTATCAATATGGCATATTGATAGGGGAGTTTGTTTAATCTTCGGGAGTTAAGTTTAACTCCGTCATCAATTGATTGTCATCATCAAAAAGGAAGAGATTGTTGACTCTCGTATTTTGATGATGAAACCAATTGATTATTGTGTTTATGTCTTAATCTACATTTTGAGTGACGCAGGATGCTTCGATCAGGATGAGAAAATTAAAGCAGGAAAAATCAGATTGTGCCGGAGGAACATGTCAAAAGATTGGACGTCGGGCCGGTGGATCGGTCGACGTATCGACAGAAGGCTTCGGGCCGTGGACACGGGCATCGGGCCAAGAAGAGCGGGTATTACGCCAAGGATATCGGAGTTGCGGAGTCAACTGGCCGATTGGGCAATAGGCCGCAGGAGAGGATGATGCGCTGAAGAATCGGACTAAGCGTCGAGGGACCAATGACTTACCGGACAATTTAGTTAATTGCTTAGGATTAATTGTCTCGATCGAAATTTTGTTTTAAGTGTGCAGGATTAACTACGATGAAAGAAAGACATGCAGCAGGAGTTGCGCCGGAGTCAAGACTATGATCACGTTGGGAGTTCGAGAGCTTGACGGAAGTCCGGACGGTCGTCGGAGGTTCTGCGGGAACAAATCCGAGAAGTCCAGGAGCTTGCCAAAAGAAACTCGTCGGAACTCGCCAAGTGGATCGTCGCAAGTCCAGGAGTTTGCTGGAAGTCCGTCGGAGCATCGCCGGAGGTTCGTCGGATGTTCGCCGGAAGTTTGTCGGAAGCTCACCGGAAGAAGCGATTGATGCACCGGAGCAAGCTGTAGTAAATGTCTTAAGAATTATCGTAGTTAGCATATAGATTAAGTTAGGAATGAGAGGTGATCCCATTAACTTAATCTGGGGGCAATTGGGCCCTTGATAGACCCAAATTGGGCCGAATGGATCAACCAATTCGGACCAGAATTCCTACTAGGCGGTGGCACCGCCAAGGTCGGTGGTGGCACCGCTCAGGAGAGGGTCTCCCAGGAAAGTTGGGTAGTGCAACCGCCCTAGGCAAGCGGTGGCACCGCCTGGGCTCAGTCTCCGAGCGAGACTCGGCAGTGCAACTGCCCCTGAGCGAGACTGGGCGGTGCAACCGCCCTTGTCAGGCGGGGGCACCGCCCAGAGGCTCAGTCTCTAAGCTCTGCCAAATGGTGCAACCGCCCCTGACAAGCGGTGGCACCGCCGAGAGGCTCAGTCTCCGAGCTCTGCCAAGCGGTGCAACCACGAGACCCCGGAATTCCGGGAGATGTTAGTTTTGAGCTCGGAACTCAAACTGGTTTAGAGCCTATAAATACCCCTCCCATCCCTGAGTAAAACATACAAGCACAGAGAGATTAAAAGAGAGAAAATGCTGCTGCAATCTCTAGAATTTCCCTCCTCTAGCTTAAGTGTTAGAATTCTGTTTAAGAGAGGAGAGTGAGTGCTTGTAAGGGTTATCTCCTAAACCCGGTAAAAGGAGAAGAGAGGTGTAAGAAGGAGATTGATCTTCTCCTAGTAAAGGAGGATCGTTAGTGGATGCCGGTGGCATCGACGGAAGAGGAATCGGAGGAGTGGATGTAGGTCATGATTGACCGAACCACTATAAACTCTCGTCTTCTCTGGTTTGCATTTACTTTGAGCATCTTATCTTTACTGCAAACCTCCTCAGTAGCTTACTGCCTTCTGCTCATTTACAAATGTGTTTCTTAGTTAAGTATTTTCCGAATCGGCGTTAAGACGGAAATCGGTTTTATCGTACGAACGTCATATTTCAGTTTGCACTTACATTCTGATTTCTATATTAACTGCAAACTGCCTTCCTTACTTTACTTCAAATATGTTTCCATAAGCTTTCAAAGTTATTATCTGCATGAAATGACTTTTACGTCGGAATCAGATTTCAACGTACGAACATAGTTTTAATCGTCGAAAGTTTTCCGTTGCACTAATTCACCCCCCTCCCCCCCCCCCCCCCCCCCTTAGTGCTCTTGATCCTAACAAGTTAGTGTAGAATTTTACTATCAAAGAAAGTAGCATTTTAGGCATCAAAGCATAGCATTGTGATCATCAAGGTAAGTAGCATTTTAAGCACAACATTGCGATCATCAAAGTATGCAGCATTTTAAGTTTTCAATATTAAGGTAAATAGCATAACAAAGAGGAATTGTGTCCACTTCTCCTTAAATACATACACATCTTATTCAAGTGGTGGAAAGATAAAATGTCTAAACAAAGTATTAAACTATTGATGAATTTGCTGCAACTCAACTAAGATTTGATCTTGACGTTGTTCAAGTCGATCTTGTCATTGTTCAAAACGATCCATCCGAGTCCCTATGTCGTCAATAGATGAGGGAGGTGCTTGCTCTTCTAGAGGTGATTCTTCAAAGGGACTAGTTGGAGGAGATAGATTACCCCTAAAAATTAGTGTTTCAGGTTCTGGTTCGGGTTGGAGGGGATCAATCCTTCTAGGTAGTCTAGTCCATATACCATTTCTAAATGTACATCTCATCCGTCAAAGTATATTTCTATTTATGATACTAAATCTGTCTAGTTTTATAACTTTACTTCGGGTGGAATGACAATATCATAGGCATGGAGTAGTCTTGTGATTAAGCCACCATATGAAAGCATCATATCCTTTTTTGATATTTCAATCATGTTTTGTTGGATTAGGTAACCAAAACAATTGTTATGTCCCTTCATAATCCAATACATGGTACCTAGTTCCATTTGGATTACTTCATCATGATGATATTGCTTTGGGAGAATGATACTTATTAGGATGTGATGAAGTATTTTGGTGCTTAAAGGTAGTAAATGTTCACAGCTTTTTGGAAGTATCGTTAAGTTAGGATTGTCAAAAATTGTTCCTAAGGCATCAACGTAAGTGTCCTAACTGTTTCATCATCCCATTGTCCTTTAAAATAACACCCTCTTTCTTTTACCAGGATTCCTATGTTGCTGCAAATTAATCTATCCGTAATGGATATATGATGTCCTAATAGATAGGTAGATACCATTTCTTCTTCATCTACATGTAAATTATTGTAAAATAGCCTAACAAGTCTAAGGTAGATATGTTCACTTATTTGAAGAATTGGGAGAATGTCTAGATTTGCAAACCATTGAATAGGTTCCAAATCACTTAATTCGTCTAAATCAACATATTTTCCCTTATGAACATGCCTAGATTTTATGGATGAAAATTTTAGGGCATATTGATTAGAATCGAAAAGTAGGGAGTCATAATTTTCTTCTAATCTCCTCTTCCCTTTGTCCCTAGAGGATCTTCTAGAACCTATAAAGACTGCTATTATGAAGATAGATAATAAGCAAGAGTAGATAATACAAAAGAGAAATCAATGCCATTTAGAAAATACCTTAGTTGTGATCTTCAAAAGGATGTAGGAGATTGATCCTTGATCTAGTAGGAAATAGGGATTTTTTTTAGGCAGCTAGAGGGAGAGAATGGTGTTCAAAGGGGGTTTGAAGCTGTTGGGGGTAGTATAGAATGAGTTGGGGTCGGTTCTACCATCGGCCCTAGCTTGGATTTATAAAGGGGCAGGTTGCGGGCGGTGGCACCGTTGACTGGGCGGTGCTACCACCTACAACACTTGTTTGCTGACGGTGCTACCGCCTATAATAAGTTCTAGCTAGACGGTGCTACCGCCAGCTAGGGCGGTGCCACCGCCTACAGGTAGTGAGCACTGCTCACAAAATTTACTCATTCACATTCATATCAAAATGCAACATAAGGGGAGTGGATTCATGTCAACACACAAATGCATATCACACATGCACGATTCATATTAACTTAATGATTCATATCTAAACCTCATATAGAACTCATAAATACATATGATTCATATCAACTTGTCAAAACTCATAAAAATACATACTATAAGTTCATGATTCATCATTTGTACGCAAACATTATAAAAACTCATATGGAAAAATGTATATGGCTCATTGCGCACACTATAAGATCATGATTCAGGTGAGTGATCAAGAAAGTGAAAATTTAACACATTCATGATCTTGTTAGACAGAATTCGATCCGAAAAAAAATTAGGAGGGATTATATCCTAGAAATTTAGAAATCCAGAAGAAGTTAGAAACGGAACTTATGCATAAGAATTTTCAAGTTTGAGAGATCAAGTGTTTATCACACAAGATTTCAAATAACTATTGCATCATGATCTTATAAGTATTATTTGTTAACTAATAGTTTTAATTCTTATGATCCCCTTTTTATTATTTTGGCTAGAGAGCTTTATGAGTTATTTTGGATCTTTGGCCATAAGCCTTGAGCATCCAAAATCAAAGCATCATCTCTTGCTCCTAGCTTATGATGGTAAATGTTTCTACAAAAGATAATAATTTTTAGGTACCAATTCGATCTTGGGTGCCTCGAAAATCGATCTACATAACTTATCATGTTGCGTTGAGTCATTTGAGGTTCTTTTAAGAACCCAAATCAATTTATGTGGACTATATTTCTTGAATGGACATTTGTACGCAACATGTCTAGGTTTGCAACAAAAGTTGCATTTGGTGTGAGGTGATACATGCAAGGTAGGGCCTTTAATAAAGGTGGTCGGATTTTGATGAGAGTTACTCACAAATCTGATTCTGCCTTTCCTATGAACGTGACTCTTATTGGCAAGGATCATGTTCAAGGACTCGCTACCAACCTCAAATTTCTTCAAGGTATCTTTGAGTAGCAAGTTTTCCTTTTGAAGTATTTCTAAATCATGGTATTTTGTGCAGGGAGCTAAGCTATTTTTATGCTCAATCTTTACTCTATCAAAATTGCTAATAAGAGAAGCATGTTCCTTTTTTAAAGAATTATACTTTTTACTCAAAATTTTACATTCATCAAATAATTCATGAAAAGCAGTTGAAAGCTAATCGAAAGTCAAGTTTGCGTTTAATGAACTTGTTACCTCATCTCTAGTAGCCATTAGTGAATAGTGAGCAACTTGCTCAGTGTTGGTTGGCTCCTCTTCTTCGGAAGCACTTGAGTCATCCCATGTAGCTTTGAGCGCCTTCTTCTTTGGTTGCCTCTTCTTTGCTTGGGGATAGTCACTCTTGAAGCTTCCCGGCTTCTTGCATTCATAGCATATCACTTGTTCTTCCTTTGGTTTAAATTTATTTTTAGTATTATTTTTTAATTTATTTCTTTTTATAAATTTTTTAAATTTTCTTGTTCATAGTGCCAAGTCTTAATCAAAGTCCTCATCACTTAGAGTTTTCTTTCAAGTGGCCTTCTTATGTTCTCAATGCTAAATCCTTCCTATTCTTTGGAAGAGTGTCCTCAAGCTCTTCATGAGCTTTGGACGTCATTTCATAAGTCATTAGTGATCCAATTAATTCTTCAAGAGAAAAATTATTTAGATCTTTGGCCTCTTGAATAGCCATTACTTTAGGATCCAAACCTTTTGGAAGGGATCTTAAAATCTTATTAACCAGTTCAAAATCTGAGAAACCTTTACCAAGTCCTTTTAGACTATTGATAACATCCATAAATCGGGTGTATATGTCTATAATAGTCTCACTCGGTTTTATTCGAAACAACTCATAAGAATACACTAAAAGATTAATTTTTGACTTCTTCACTCTACTAGTGCCTTCATGAGTTACTTCGAGTGTATGCCAAATGTTAAAAGTCATTTTAAAAATTGATACTCGATTAAACTCATTTTTATCTAATGCACAAAATAAGGCATTCATAGCCATTGTGTTTAAAGTAAAAGTCTTCTTCTCCAACTCATTCCAATCGTTTATTGGAAGAGAAGACTTTTGAAAACCGTTTTCGATAACGTTCCAAAGCTCAAAATCCATTGAAATTAGGAAGATCCTCATTCTAGTCTTACAATATGTGTAATTCGTCCCGTTGAACATGGGTGGACGTGTAATTGAATGGCCCTCTAGGTTGCCGGCAAATGCCATCTCTCTTAGGTTTAAAACCAAATGAGAGTAAACCTTGCTCTGATACAAATTATTAGGATCAAGAGCGGCACTAAGAGGGGGGGTGAATTAGTGTAGCAAAAAACTTTTTGATTCTCGTATAAAATATTTCGTACATTTGAAGGAAATCAATTTGGAAAGATAGTAACTTTAAAACGTAAGAGAGCGTAAGTGTAGTGAATGCAAGATGAGGAGAAGAAGCACTTTGCTATGAAATGATTTACAGTTAAAGAAATTGCTCAAAACGAAATGCAAACTAGATTTAGAGTGGTTCGGTCAACGTGACCTACATCCACTTTCGGATTCCTCCTCTAACGAGGTCTCCGGCGTCCACTAAAGGCCTTCTTTCAATAGGTGAAGACCGAACACCTCTTTATAGCACTTTCTCTTTTTCCTGGGTTTAGGAGATGAACCCTTACAAGTCTCACTCCTCTTTCTTTGATGGTTACAAGGCTAATAGATGAAGGAGGAGAACTCTAACTTTTACCACACTTTAAGACTCAAGAACTTAATATTATGCCAATATGTTTCATGTCCTTTCATGCAGAAAAGGGTGGGGTTTTTATATGCCCCAGGGGCTTCAAAAATGGAGCTAAAAAGTGTATAATCCTAGATTTTTGGGGTGCTGGTGGTACCACTGCTATTACTGGGCGGTACTACTACCTGACACCTGACACTGGATGGTACTACCACTTAGTCTGGGCAGTACTACTGCCTGACAAAGCTCGGAGATCGAGCTCTGGTGGTACCACCGCCTAACAGGGGTGATACCACCGCTGGCAACAATAACTGCCGATGGTACCACCACCCAATCTGGGCAGTCCCACCTCCTAGAAATCTTGGGGGGGCATTGCTTTCCAAGCGGTGTCATCATCGGCCAGGAATTCATAGGATGATTGGGCTATTCAATCCGGCCCAAATTAACCCTTTTAAGGGCCCAATTGGCCCCTAATTAAGTTAGTGGGATTACTTCCTAATTCTAACTTAATTTACACTCTAACTATAATAATTAAGACATGATCACAGCTCTTCTTGTTTCGATGTGTCAATTGCTCTTCCGGCGAGCATCCGACATACTTCCGGCGAATATCCGACAAACTCTCGACAATGCTCCAGCAGACTCCCGGCAAGCTCTTGAACTTTGTGATGATCTTCTTGGTGAGTTCTGATGAGCTTCTATGGCAAGCTCCTAGACTTCTTAGTTGGTTCCCGCAAAACTTCCGACGAATGTTCGAACTTCCGAACTTCCTTCGAATTCTCAAACTCCCAATGAGATCTCGATCTTGACTCCAGCACAACACCTGCTTTATGTCTTACTGCCATCGTAGTTAATCCTGCACACTTTTCTGCACATATAGATTAGTTCAAACAAATTACAATTGACTTTATCATCAAAATCCGAGATTCAACATCCCAAAGTTGGAACATAAGATTTGATGAGGCGATCAAATCTCATGAGTTAATAACGAAGATGAGCCTTGTGTGTATAAAAAGGTAAGTGGGAGCGCTATCACCTTCTTTGTGTTATATGTGGATAACATCCTGATCATTAGGAATGATGTAGGAATGTTATCCATAGTAAAGGCATGGTTATCTAGATACTTCTCCATGAAGGACTTAGAGGAAGCATCCTATATCTTAGAGATTCAGATCTATAGAGATAGATCTAAGAGGATTCTTGGCTTGTCCCAATCCAGGTACATAGACACCATTGTAAAAAATTTGGCATGAAAAATTTCAAGAAATGTCTTATACCGATGAGACATGGGATATCGCTTTCTAGGAGTATATCCCCAAAAACTCCTGAAGAAATGGCCAACATGGATAGGATACCCTATGCCTCAGCGATATAGTCTATCATGTATGCCATGCTATGTACCAAGTCTGATATAGTGTATGCTCTGAGTGTCATGAGCAGGTATCAAATGGATTCAAGCTTGAAGCTCTAGAAAGCAGGAAAGTATTATTAGGACCAAGTCGACACTAAGAGGAGGGGGGGTGAATTAGTGCTTCTATAAAAACCTCAACAATTCGAAAACTTTCATTCGATAAAAAATGTATAAAAAAATATAAAGGTGTGCTTGACTTAGAAAAATTGCAGTAAGCAATTAAAGCAATATCAATGACAATGAAAAGCGAAATAGAAATGCAAACCGAGTTTTATAATGGTTCGATCGGCAGAACCTATGTTCACTCTCGATTCCTCCTCCGTTGAGGCCACTAGCATCCACTAATGGTCTTCCTTCAATGGGCGAAGATCAACTGCCCTCTTACAACCCTTTTCTCCTTTTCATAGATTTAGGAGATAACCTTTACAACCTACTTATCCCTCTCTTAAACTGAAATCAACACTTAGAGCTAGAGGAGGGGAATTCTCACAAGATTACAATAGCATTTTCCCTAATTTTTGTTCTCAGTTTGTGTATTTACTAAGCAAGGATGAGTTGGGTTTTTATAGGCCCTAAATGCCTTCAAAAGGTGGAGCCAAAATTCAAATCCCCGATATTTCGGGATATTAACGATACCACTACTAATATTGGGCGGTACCACCGCTTGCCAGTCTGACATTGGGCAGTACCACCGCCCAATCTGGTGGTACCACTGCTTGACACAGTCTTGATGACTATGTCTAGGCGGTACCATCACTAGACCCTGCTATAGAATACTTAATGGGCCAAATAATAGGGCCAATTCAGCCTTGATTCAAACCCAATTGTCCCCTAATTGAGTTGGCATTATTGTACTCCAATACCAACTCAATTAGACCTAAACTAACTCGATATAGATAAATTATTACAAAGCATGAATCATATGTTGTCTAGCATATCATTGGTTCTTCCGAGGCTTCGTCTGATCCTTCGACGCATCATTCTCTTTAATGTATTGCTCAATCGGCATGTTGACTCTTGTAACTTCCAATCTCATTGGTGCAATATCTTATCCTTTGGCCCGATGCTCGAAGTCACAACACGAAGTCCCTTTGCCAGCACGTCGACCGATCCTCCGGCCAGACGTCCAATCTCCTAACATGTTCAACTCTGACCCAACATCTGATTCATCCTGCTTCAATCAATTTACATCTCCTTGATCGAAGCTAATCTTATTGAATCTCGTATTTTGATGATGAAACTACTTGATATATGTTTATGATTTAATCTGCGTTTTGAGTGACGTAGGATGCCTCGATCAGGATGAGACAATTAAAGTAGGAAAATCATGTTGTGCCGAAGGAACATGTCAGAAGATTGGACGTCGGGCCGGTGGATCGGTCGACGTATCGACAGAAGGCTTTGGGCCGTGGACTCGGGCATCGGGCCAAGAAGAGCGGGTATTGTGCCAAGGATATCGAAGTTGCGGAGTCAACAGGCCGATTGGGCAATAGGCTGCAGGAAAGGACGATGCGCCGAAGAATCGGACGAAGCGTCGAGGGACCAATGACATGCCGGACAACTTGGTTAATTGCTTAGGATTAATTGTCTCGATCGAAGTTTTTGTTTTAAGTGTGTAGGATTAACTACGATGAAAGTAAGACATGCAGCAGGAGTTGCGCCGGAGTCATGACAATGATCACGTTAGGAGTTCGAGAGCTCGACGGAAGTTCGGACAGTCGTCGGAGGTTCTGCGGGAACAAATCCGAGAAGTCCAGAAGCTTGCCAAAGGAGCTCGTCGGAACTTGCCAAGTGGATCGTCGCAGTCCAGGAGTTTGCCGAAAGTCCGCAGGAGCATCACCGAGGGTTCATCGGATGATCGACGGAAGTTCGCCGAAAACTCGCCGGAAGAAGCGATTGATGCACCGAAGCAAAGCTGTAGAAATTGTCTTAGATCTAATCGTAGTTAGCACATTGATTAAGTTGGAAAATGGGAGGTGATCCCATTAGCTTAATCTTGGGGCAATTGGGCCCCTGAAAGACTGAAATTGGGCCGAATGGAGCTAACCATTCGGACCCTGATTGCACCAGGAGGTGCAACCGCCTAGGCCAGGAGGTGGCACCGCCTGGGCTAAGCCTCTCAGCGAGACTGGGTGGTGCAACCGCCCCAGCCAGGAGGTGGCACCACCTGAGCTCGGTCTTCGAGCTCTGGCAGAGAGGTGCAACCGCCTCAGTCAAGAGGTGGCACCGCCTGGGGCTCAGTCTCCGAGCCAGACTCAGGCGGTGCAACCGCCCCTGACACAGAGGTGCAACCGCCTGGGCTCAGTCTTCGAGCTCTGCCAGGCGGTGCAACCTCTCCAGTCAGGAGGTGCAACCGCCTGATCCCGGAATTCCGGGATTTGATCGTTTTGAGCTCCAAATTTGAATTGGGTTGGGGCCTATAAATACCCCACCCATTCAACACTGAAAAGATACAGACCTACACCGAATTCTTGATCTTTTATGTGATTCTAAGAGCTCAAATTTGTGAAAAGTCCTAAAGTTCTCCTCTTTCTATTCTTCAAGTCTTGAGTTGTAAAGAGAGGAGAGAAAGGTCCTGTAAGGGTTGTCTCCTAAGCCCATCAAAAGGAGTGAATCTGTAAAAGGGCAGTTGGCCTTCGCCTATTGAAGGAAGGCCTCTAGTTGACGTCGGTGACCTCGTCGGTGGAGGAAGCCAAAAGTGGAGTAGGTCAAGCCTGATCCCGGAATTCCGGGATTTGATCGTTTTGAGCTCCAAATTTGAATTGGGTTGGGGCCTATAAATACCCCACCCATTCAACACTGAAAAGATATAGACCTACACCGAATTCTTGATCTTTTATGTGATTCTAAGAGCTCAAATTTGTGAAAAGTCCTAAAGTTCTCCTCTTTCTGTTCTTCAAGTCTTGAGTTGTAAAGAGAGGAGAGAAAGGTCCTGTAAGGGTTGTCTCCTGAGCCCATCAAAAGGAGTGAATCTGTAAAAGGGCAGTTGGCCTTCGCCTATTGAAGGAAGGCCTCTAGTTGACGTCGGTGACCTCGTCGGTGGAGGAAGCCAAAAGTGGAGTAGGTCAAGACTGACCGAACCACTCTAAATCTCTGGTTTGCGTTTATTTTGAGCACTTTATCATTACTGCAAACCTCCTACATAGCTACTGCTCTCTGCGCCTTTACGAACAAGTTTCTAAGTGCTGATCTTTCCGAATCTGCATTCAGACGTAAATTGGTGTTTTCATACATTATAGTTTACGTTTACGTTTTGATTCTGCAAAACTATCTTCTGCGCTTTTAGGAACGAAGTTTCTAAGTTCAGATCCCTTTAAAACTGCGTTTAGACGTAAACTGCACAAACTGTGTTTAGACGTAAAACTATGTTTTAGACGTAAACTACTTTTAAACGTAAAACTACGTTTAGACGTAAAACTGCGTTTAGACGCAAACTGCGTTTAGACGTAAAACTACGTTTAGACGTAAAACTGCGTTTCGACGCAAACTGCGTTTAGACGTAAAACTACATTTAGATGTAAAACTGTGTTTAGATGTAAAACTACGTTTAGACGCAAACTGCACTGCGCTTAGACGCAATCTGATCTTAGACGCAAACTGCGCTTAGACGCAAACTGCGCTTAGACGCAATCTGCATTTAGACGCAAACTGCGTAAACTGCGCTTAGACGCAAACTGTGTTTAGACATAAACTGCACTTAATCATAAGTATTCTTAGAATCGGCTTTTGCATCAAAATAGTTTTTATCAAACGAACGCAGCTTTCGTTTTTAATCGCTGAAAGATTTCCGCTGCACTAATTCACCCCCCCCCTCTTAGTGCTCTCGATCCTAACAATTGGTATCAGAGCGGGGTTTTTCTCATTTCGGATTTACACTCGAGAGAAATGGCTCTTCATAGCTTTCAAGTGGGCTTTTCGGCCTTTCGTCCACCGTTCTTTAACGGATTGGACTACACTTATTGAAAAACTCGAATGAGAGTTTTCTTGATTTCTTTGAATCTGGATTTATGGAATATCGTTGAAAACGGTTTTCAACTTCCCTCTAAACCGATGAACGAATGGTTGGATTTGGAGAAGAAGTATTTTTCTTTAAACGCAAAGGCTATGAATGCCTTATTTTGCGCTTTGGACAAAAATGAGTTCAATCGGATTTCTACGTGCGAAACGGCTTTTGACTTTTGGCGAACACTTGAGATCACGCACGAGGGAACTAGTAGAGTCAAAGACTCGAAAGTTAACTTTTTATTGCATAATTTTGAGCTTTTTCGAATGCAACCAAGCGAGACTATAGGCGACATGTACACCCGTTTCACGGATGTCGTCAATAGTTTAAGAGCTCTTGGAAAATGTTTTTCGGATTTTGAACTCGTAAACAAGATTTTGCGCTCACTTTCTAAACCTTGGGATTCAAAAGTAACTGCTATTCAAGAATCGAAAAACTTGAACCTATTTCCACTTGAAGAACTAATTGGTTCATTGATCACATATGAAATGACGTGCAATGCACGTGAAGAACTTGAGAACCACCTTCCAAAGAACAGGAAGGATTTGAGACATAGAACATTTGAAGACCACTCGAGCATAAGCTCAAGTGATGGTGAACTTAAACAACAAATGAAACAAAAATTAAAAAGTAAAAAGAATGGAACTACTTGCTTTGAACGCAAGAAGAAAAACAAAAATTGGGATGAATCGAGCTCCTCCGAAGACGAGGAGAAAATCAACAAAGGCGAGGTGGCAAACTACGCCTTTACGCCTTTCGATGCTGAGGTAATCAAAATGCCTTTAATTTACTTTGAAATTACATGATACTTAAAGCATTTTTTTATTTAATTTTCTTGAAAATTACATGTTTAATAATTTTATAATGAAAATACAAACAATTAGGAATCATGCTTATCATTCTAGTAATTTTGAAAATAATCATGAAAATTGCATGTTTATGATAAACAAAATGATTGTGATTAAAAATACCTTATGAAATCATGCTATATGTGGTTGAGAAGTAATAATGTGTATCATGTTGATTTTCATTGTTATTTCTCAATTTTGAGTATATGAAATCATGCTTAATTTGAAGTTATGATTTATGAGTATATATTTTTTATGTATGATGATTCTTGATTATCGATTTTCATGATAATAACAGTGGCTTTAAAAAATTGATGCATGTTTTCATAAATGAAAAGGCATGCTAACATGAATCGATCACTTAAAATGAAACACTTAAAAAAGGGATAAAATATATTATCAATGAAATCATGAATCTATTTATGTTATAAATTTTGTGAGCCATAAAAATGATTTTGATGATTTAAATTTGAAATGAGTTTTATCAAAATCATGATCTTGATTTATCAAATTGAATGAATTGAAAATGAATGATGATTTTTGTCTTGAATGATTGTGACTTGTATTCCTTGTATTCATGATATGATTTTTATGCAATTCTTTGTATTCATGAAATATTTATCTCATCACCCAATTATTTCTTTTCAATATTCCTCAAGTGATGATATGAATGCATGAGATATTCATGAATTTATTTTGATGTATGCAAATGAGAAGTTTCGATCATGCATGGTAGGATGCAATGTGACAAATTAATAGCATGATGATTTGAAATATTTATGATTTGGAATGATGCATATGCTTTTTATTATGAAAATGTATGATGTATCATGAATGCTTAAAAAAAATAAAATAAAAATAAAAAAAATAAATGTTTATATCATGTTAGATGGTTTTACATATTATGCATGATAAGCTATAGTGATGAGTGAAACAATGATTGAAATAATATAAATGATGATTTGGAATCATGCATATAATAATGAGTTTATATGTTTTGAAAATGTGCATGTTTTAATTTGAAAATATAATGATGCACAAATGAGATTGATACTAACCTTTGTCATGATTTAAAAAATTGATGTAAAGGGTTTTTCCCTTCTTTTTGACAATGACAAAAGGGGAGAGAGCTAGCTTGCACAATTCAAGAAGAAAGCAAAAATTGCACTTCTCAAAAGAGAAGAAATTGCTATATTGAACATCACCAAGGAATGCTATCTTGCCTATCTCAAGAAGCAAAAAGTTAACTTGCACATCTAGCAAAACTTAAATTTCAAGAAGCAAGAGTTGCTTTCTTGAACATCTCAAAATTGCTAGCTTGCGGGCCTTAAAATGTAGAAAGTTTTTGCTAGCTTGAATATGGTAAACTTGCTATCATACTACCATGATGATGAGCATACCTTATCTTCATGATTATATTTGAAAAACTATGGCAAAAATCTGTCCGAATGATTAAACTTGTTAAAATTATTTTTCGGACTTTTTTGATTTAATGATCAAATCACTTGATTGCCATAATGATTTTACACAATTACTTGCCATGATTACATGTTGGAAATTATGTGCTTGAATACAAAAATTTCCATGATAATAAGCATGTTTTACCTTCATGATTGTAATTGAATATCTCTAGTAAAACCCTGTCCGAATGTATGAAAGTGTCAAATTTCATTTTCGGATTTTCTTGATCCTAACAATTGGATTTTCTTGATACATTATCCTCTTCCGAATTTAACAAGCATATGTCATATCAAGTTTAATTCACATCATTGATTTTTGACATATGGAATCATCTAGCAAATGCACTTATCATGTGAAAAATATTTTTCGAGAAACATATTTGATGATTCCCTCTTATAAAAGGAAGATATTTTTACATACAAGGATTTGACTCACTTACATATCTTAATCCTTGCAAAAATGAAGTGTGCTTTAATATCTTATCAATTTGAACTTCATATATGGCTTTCCTCCTTCATGTAAAAAGATAACAAATAAAAAGGAAGAAGCAATAAAAGCTATCTCCATGTCATGTTTTCCTCGAGATGTTTGCATTATTGGTATCCTGTCACTCACTGTTGGAAAATGACATGAACCAACTTATGGCATCGCACTTATATTTAAAATTTGCTTATATCGTTCTCCTTGTTGTTGATGACAAAGGGGGAGAAATATATGAATTGATATGTTTGCTATCACTAATGGTTGCTATCACTGATGTTGATATGTTTGCTATCACTAATGATGATATGGTTGCTATTACTGATGTTGATATGTTTGCTATCACTGATGTTGATATGGTTGCTATCACTGATGCTATGATTAGGCCATACTTGCATCACCAAGTAATATATGATTGCTATCATTGTTATATGCCATGTATCAAGATATCAAACAAAAATTTGCATCGTACGAGCTGATATCTTACCATGTGATGCAATGCTACACTTGCTAAAATATTCGAAATGTGTACATCATGGAATGATATCAAAATCTTGTTTCACAACTTTACATGTCGATATCATGCCATATGATCAAATGCTACAATTGATAAACACTTGAAATAGTTGCGTTACGATATCAAAAGCTAACACTGCAAAGGAAGAAAAAATTTGCTAGCTTGCAACTTGCATATTTCAAGAAGCAAGAGTTGCCTTCTTGAATATCTCTAAACTGCTAGCTTGCAAGTTCTAAAATGTCGTAACATTGCTAGCTTGCATGTGCTATCTTGTATGCTGTAAAACTTGCATATCTAAAACTTGATAGCTTGAATGTTTTAAGCATGATGTAATATTTGCTAAATTTTCTGGCTTCAAACTTGCATGATGGTAACAATAGATATTATGTTTTTCATGCAATGAGTTAAAACTTACATCACAAACACTTGATTGTGGTACTTCTCCTTTTTGTTGATGACAAAGGGGGAGAAGTATGTTGATGACATCACATGTTATGCATAAGTTTATGATGACATGTTGCTTGGATTTTTCGAATCCAAGAGTTTCTATCAATATGGCATATTGATAGGGGGAGTTTGTTTAAACTCTGGGAGTTAAGGTTAACTCCGTTTATGATGACATGTTGCTTAGATTTTTGAATCTAACAGTTTCTATAAATATGGCATATTGATAGGGGGAGTTTGTTTAAACTCCGGGAGTTAAGATTAGCTCCGTCATCAAGTAGTTATCATCATCAAAAAGGGGGAGATTGTTGAATCTCGTATTTTGATGATGAAACTACTTGATATATGTTTATGATTTAATCTGCGTTTTGAGTGACATAGGATGCCTCGATCAGGATGAGACAATTAAAGCAGGAAAATCATGTTGTGCCGGAGGAACATGTCAGAAGATTGGACGTCGGGCCGGTAGATCGGTCGACGTATCGACAGAAGGCTTCGGGCCGTGGACTCGGGCATCGGGCCAAGAAGAGCGGGTATTGTGCCAAGGATGTCGGAGTTGCAGAGTCAAAAGGCCGATTGGGCAATAGGCTGCAGGAAAGGACGATGCGCCGAAGAATCGGACGAAGCGTCGAGGGACCAATGACATGCCGGACAACTTGGTTAATTGCTTAGGATTAATTGTCTCGATCGAAGTTTTTGTTTTAAGTGTGCAGGATTAACTACGATGAAAGTAAGACATGCAGCAGGAGTTACGCCGGAGTCATGACAATGATCACGTTGGGAGTTCGAGAGCTCGACGGAAGTTCGGACAGTCGTCGGAGGTTTTGCGGGAACAAATCCGAGAAGTCCAGAAGCTTGCCAAAGGAGCTCGTCGGAACTTGCCAAATGGATCGTCGCAGTCCAGGAGTTTGCCGGAAGTCCGCAGGAGCATCACCGAGGGTTCATCGGATGATCGACGAAAGTTCGCCGAAAACTCGCCGGAAGAAGCGATTGACGCACCGAAGCAAAGCTGTAGAAATTGTCTTAGATCTAATCGTAGTTAGCACATTGATTAAGTTGGAAAATGGAAGGTGATCCCATTAGCTTAATCTTGGGGCAATTGGGCCCCTGAAAGATTGAAATTGGGCCGAATGGAGCTAACCATTCGGACCCTGATTGCACTAGGAGGTGCAACCGCCTAGGCCAGGAGGTGGCACCGCCTGGGCTAAGCCTCCCAGCGAGACTGGGTGGTGCAACCGCCCCAGCCAGGAGGTGGCACCGCATGAGCTCGGTCTTCGAGCTCTGGCAGAGAGGTGCAACCGCCTTAGTCAAGAGGTGGCACCGCTTGGGGCTCAGTCTCCGAGCCAGACTCAGGCGGGGCAACCGCCCCTAACACAGAGGTGCAACCGCCTGGGCTTAGTCTTCGAGCTCTGCCAGGCG